>NW_015150652.1:98796-167975 GCF_000732505.1 Cyprinodon variegatus
CCGGTTTAAAAATGAAAAAGAAAAAAAGGCAAAGTTCTCCTACCAAAGAGACTATATTTTCTAGCAGTAAAACTCTTTCAATAAAAAAGTCAAAGCACCTTCACTCTAAAAAAAATTATCTTAAGTCACCCTTAGCTCAAAAGAAAGGAACACCTATAAAAAGTCATTGCATTGGGATGGTACCATACATTAACATTTGTCCCCGTGCATTTTATTCATTCCTTAGGGAGCAATGGGCAGCTTGCAGTGCCGGGAAGTATTGTGGGGTTACTGTGGGTTGTTCAGGGACCCCAGGGTTAGAGTCTAAGGGTTGAAATGGTAATTTTGCTGCCTCTTTGGGATGCAAAAGGTATGCTCTCTGACCACTAGGTCACTACTCCCCTTCTCACAGACTTCCACATTCCTTGCATCTTTAATTGGAATCATAACCCTTGTTTTATTTCTACTTAGAGATATTTATGTACAGTAATTCAGGATTATTTAACTTTTATGTAGTATTCTAGTCCAAAAACATACAGGACCTATTTTGAATGTAAAGTCATATTGTTCTCAATAGCAAATAATACAATGATAAATTCACGACTTTTAATTGGGATGAATTAAGTTCCTAAATTCATTTGCAGATTGTCAGGTGAAATCATGAAAGGTACGAGGGGATTTTCACAGTGCTGGCTGCTGTGTCTTAGTACTTAATGTTAACTAATTAGGTTCTCTCTTCAAAACATTTAGACATTTTGAAATCCTTGCTTTAACAGTGTATTTAAGGTAGCAAATTTTCCTTAATGTATATGCCATTCTCTTGTTTGTATATTAATATGTTATTAGCCTTTTTTTTAGCTTTTTTGAATAGCATTTTTTTTCTTCAAGTCAAGTAATTTAATGCAATATGCAGGAAATAAAATGGTATATCATGGAGAATTTGGCATATATGTTTATTCTTTTTAGTACATTTCAAGGATTTTGTGAATTTATTGTATTTTGCAGAATCATTTAAAGCAAAACAGTAATCAAATAATCAAAAGGTGTACATAAGATGTATATATTCTAACAGTAAATGAATTAATAAAAAGGTGTAATTTTTCTGAAAAAACAAACCAAAAAAACAGGCTTGCAAGTGTTTGGGTTCTCTAGCTTCTAAACTGATCTCTCTCTGTAGTAACAGAATCAATACAAAAAAAAAAATGTTATCCAGACAATTAATATAAAACAGCTGCTGAATGTTTTTATTTCTTCTGTCGACAGAACTGCTTAAAAAATGCCTAAAGCAGGTCCTGGCATGGTCGGCCTTGCTCTGTGAATGTGTAGATGTTACCTTTGACATCATGCTATTGCTTCAAATGTATCTTTAACACACCAGCATTTTAAAATGAATACAAGAAAGGTAGGCAATCATGTGACAGTCAGTAGCTCTTTATGCCATTCTTAATTTACCAAAAGGTTTCCTGGTAAAACCACAAAAAGAAAAACCCAGGTCCCAAATGCCAAAGCATGTTCTCTATCAGGGGTCTCCGACCTTTTTAAGGCTTAGAGCTACTTTATGGTTACTGAGTCATATGAGGGGCTATCTATACTAACCTACAAATGGATCAGTCAGCGTTCACCCAAACACATTTTTAATTTATTTTAATTTCTGCAATTATTTAAGATATTGTCATTTTAAAATCTTTATTAAGACTTAAATGCTCTATATGATTAATATGATGAAACGCTTTATAATTGATTAAAAAGGAAGAGCAACTGAATAAAATAAAATTTCAAACTTAGCGCACTGGTGAGTTGTTCTGTTTCAAAAAACTCTGAGGGTACCCCATGTGGTCCTTGAGGGCCTCCTGGTGACTCCTGGTCTATATTTTGTACAGGTCAGCTCTGTGGGTTTCTTCTGAACTTCTCAACCTTAGAGCCCAGCTTAGAGAGTTCTACCTTTTAGAAAATGTGTGGTTTTGGTTCCAGAGATCCCAGACACCATGGGGGGACTGTTCTTACTCACCTCTGACAGCAGGTGAAGAGCAAGATGATCCCACTGCTGTTTGTGTATTGACAAAACATAAGTCACATTTACACCAAGAGAGTTCTGGGAGCCTCCTCTCTGCTTTTAACATGGTCCAGCCATTTGCTGCTCAGAGGAAAGCTGTAGAAAGCAGGCCACATGGACCTCCAACATGTCTGTGAATGTCTGATTTGAACCTATTTTGTGGTCAGCTGATCAACAGATCGCAATATGTAGGGCTCTGTGACTGTCTAATGGGAGAGTTCTCAGCATGAGGGCTCCAGGGGACACAGTAGAGGTGAGATGATGCAGCTTTTGGTGCAAACTGAACCACCTGTGAATCAATAACAGCAAGACAAAGGAAGTGGTGATCGTTTTTAGCAGAAAGGCAGTGAAAACTGCACCAATCAACATCTAGGGTTAAGACATCAAGGTCATGCAGGAATCATAACACCTTGGTGTTCACCTTAAACACAAACTGAATTGGAGGCACAACACAGATGTCCTCTACAAGAAGGGTCTAAGTCATATCCACTTGCTGAGGGGGACAGAGGTCTCGCTGGCTGTGCAGGACTAATAACTTTGTAAGTCTGTGGTGGCATCAACAATTTTTTACTTTGTGGTCTGCTGGGCTGTGGAAGCTCAGAGAGACTGAAAGAGACCTAAACTGTTCAGAAGGGCTAGCTAAGTCTTCATCTAGCCTTTGGACTCCATAAAGGAAGTGGGTAAAGGATTTTAGCTAAGCTGAGCTCAATCACGGACTCTCCTCTCACCCCGTGTGAGACAGTGTGGGCCTTAAGCAGCAGACACAGCTGTTACACCCACAGTGCTAGAAGTAGCTGCTATCAGACTGTATAACACCCACAAAGTTGCATCAATAATTTTATATATTTGCACTACGGTACTTTTTAACACTCCTTCATCTGATCAATGCAACCATGCATTAAGAAAGTTCTTAAGGTTTTTTTTTTCACATTATTTACAATGTGCAATACCAGAGTTTTTAAAAACGAATAAAGTTATTTAAAGCTGAACTAAATTGAAGCATTCTTACACATATTTTCAGTAGATATTAAAAATATCTCTCTTCAGTATTTCACATAAGTTATAGTTTTCTACTCTAGTCTTTTTGCATTTGTCATTTTATTTGGACAAGCATCAATTGTTTTGGGACAGTTTATTGCCGTCTGTATCAATTTCTTTCACTGTTAAGTAAATTTTACCGATGTGGGATCAACAAATTGTCTCATCATCATCAGAGCTTTTGCTTTTCCATTTCATAGGGAATTCTATATTGTTTCCATGTTTTTTCAACAACTAGAGTTAAAATGAAGTTTAAATGTGTCCAAAATAGTTGTAGATTTACAAGCAAATTGATGGCCAACACATGCATGGAAATTTCAGTCCTTCTTGAAACATGAAAAATATGCTGTTGCTTTTATATTTGCAGTCTAATTATATTACTGACAAGCATGAAGTTTAATTTGTTGTCATTTTGTTTGACCAATCACACAATTTAAAAAGATAAAGTAGGATTACAACTCAGAACATGAACAGTTTCTACTGCAAGGAGAGGAGATTGGTAAGTAAGGGAATGAGTAATTAGAGTGCTGTGGTTAGGATAGAGAAGTCTTGCTGAAAGGGTTCTGCCTGGGCTCTAGTGGTTGTTCAGCAGACCAGAGGAACCTGTGATAAACAGAGGTAAGTTGAAGGGGGGGTGGGTTGAATAAAGGTTAAGGGAGGAAGGGGAGTCCAGGACGCTGTCAGACTTGACAGGGAAATACAGATAGTTGGTCAATGATATTGGCACTAGAAAGCATTCAATGAACAGTTTGTTTAGCTTTTGATTTGCAAAAAAAATAAAAAATCATAGGGATTTATTTTCTCTCTCTTCATAATTGGTAAAAAGGCACTGGAATTCAAGATGATTTACTTAGTGATCCAGCAGAGGGCGCAACTGCATAAAAGGAAGAAAAGCGCACCTGCTGTGAGGCTGCAGCATCAGCACCACTCCTCCTCCAGATCCCTGCCCCTTTCTCCTCCTCCTCCTCTCCCTCCTGTCTGCAGCATATATCTCTCCTGCACTGGTTATGCCATCCTGAGCCTAAGAGAGAGCAGAGGAAGCAACAGAGCCACGCGGCTTTGTTTCCATCTTTTCGGCCAGCCTCTCCAATGAATCAGCGCCAGAAAACAACCTTAAGTAAGTGGCCACACTGAAAACACCCTTTGCGTGTTTGTTTTTCACAGCAACAACCAGGAGGCCAGCTGAGGTTTATGTGTCGCACATATATTTGCTTTTTTTTTACCTTTCCTTTTGTTTTATTTTTATTTTTTTACTGGAACGGTTCATTTGCAGCTAAGATGGATCTGATTATTCATTTTAACACGTTTGCATATAGGGGATTGACGTTTTATGAGAGTTAGGTAGGGTAAATAATATAGGGGCGACTAAAGAGCAAGTAAGGTCATACAGGTTGATGTGATTGATGTAGGAGGTGTCATCTCTGAGTTTGTCTGTGTGTGTTGATAATGATCTTGCATAAATCCCAGGCTTCAGACATGTAGACTTCAGTTATATCTGCACTGTGAGGTAATAACCATTTGTATTAAATTTGTATGGATTTCAGCATACGTGCTATGTGCTAATAAATAGTTCCTTTTTTAGATTCTTAAATGTACACAAGTCTATCATGTTTTATGGGATAAAGGAATCCAGATATATCTATTGCTTTTTGGGTTATGGACTGATGATTGATAAGCAAGCAGAATTACTTGGATTACTGTTGTTGCTTTATTTGTTTAAAGCAAGAAATAAGAAATCTTATTTGAATAGCTTCTTATAATATTTTGTGTAGTTATTAGTATTAGTATAATTTAATTTTGTTAATGCTTACAGCACTGTTGCTTCTCAGAGGGCCCAGGAAATTGAGTTCAACTGGAAATACTGGAAAAATACCTTTGAGATGCTTTGGATAAGGATTTATGGTTCTTAGATGATCCTTATATCCAAATTTAAAATCTGCCTGTACCGATATGTTCCATCTATCCAGACAGTGTTTACTAAGAAATTATTGGTGCGCAAAGTATGAAATATAAAAAAAACTAATAATAAAATAGAGCGTACACCATCAGCTATGCTGTTGCAGTATGCAATCCTACATTTAGTTGCATAATTATTTAGAAGCCTTATAATTGTCTAATTAGCCCTCAGAACAACCATGACTCCCTTTAGTTTATTTCCTGCAGCTTTCTGAGATAGCTGAAAGTTAAAAACCTGTGCACATCAAAGTTTTTCGTTTTGAACAGAAAAAGCTCTGCTTTCTTTCTACTGTGCATCATAACAGCTTTTTTTTCTCTGAAAACAATACTGGTTTAAAAGGGGTTCCTAACTGAAAAGATTTCAAAAACACAAACGTCTCTCTTCTGTGCAGAATAAATAATGTATTCTGCCTGTATTAAGAAGCCTTGACACATTTGGAGTAGAAATTGAACATAGAGCTTTTGCAGGAATGCATGTAGTGTAATAATATGTACCCCCTTCTAGAGACAAGACAGCAAGTTTATAAAAAAAAAAAATTTGTTTATACTTTTGTCTTGTGCATGGTGATCACAGAAATGGAAAAATAAATAATATCTTTGTTGCTTCTCTGCAGAACTGCAGGGCTTTCTGCTAATGTAAAAGAATACCATAATAGTTTGAGTTAAATTTTGACACTCACAATATTTAGTCAAAACACAAGCATTCTCTAAAAAGGTGAAACCGGGTTGCAGAGTACTCACTCTGCAACAGACTCCTATCCCTTCACCTTGTAAGGGGTCAACAGTGAGAACACTATTATGGGTAGGAAAGGAGCTCGGTCCTGCTGTGCTGAATCCGGACAGCCCTAAACCTCCTAGATGTCATTACTAGACAAAAATGCCCATGGAAGATGACAAAAGCCTTTCGAAAAAGAATTACAAAAAAAAAGTAACACAAATGTTTTGAAAGGGTGAAGCTCTTCATTATAAAACTCAAAACATTTGAAGTTATGTATATCTGCTTACACTGAACTACATATGAAGAAAAATTGTATTTATGTTCAACTCCATGAGGTGAGCTTTATCTTTATGTCCTGTAGCATAAAGTACTGTGGGAATACGTGAAGCTCGTATGCGTCAGATTTGAATGTCAGGAGCTCCCTATGCTAAAGACACTATGGAAAGGAAGCATCCTGCTTCCTCCTCCTACCTCCTTCCTTACTGCTGGCACTATTCAGACTTTGTTTATTATGATGGAGTATTAGGGCCAGACTAGAGCCAGACTTTTTTTAATATTATTTTAAATTTGAGAATAAAGTCACAATATTATGAGAATAAAGTCACAATGTGAATAAAATCATAAAATTACGAGAAGGGAGTCCCAACATTATGAGAATAAAGTCGCAACATTACGAGAATTAACTCTTAAAATTAACAGAATAATATCACAACATTGCAAGAATAAAGTCCTAATATTACGAGAATAAAGTCTCAGTTGTATTTTATGACAACTCTTGCAAGAAGCACTTTCTTCCCTAAAATGAGGAATGTCGAGCATTATGTGAAGTTTTACTTTGGCATCAGTTTGACAAATAAGGAAATCTTTCAGCATGCCAGCATTAAATTGTGCAGTATGTCAAAGTGAACTCAGTTTGCTGTTTGTGTGTGCTGGTCGTCCGTCATATGCTGGTTGAAGCTCAAAGCTTTCTTTCTGAAACAGGTTGTGGTATGATGACTCTACTCTCATAAGTTTTCAACTTTATTCTCGTAATTTTATTACTTCATTCTCGTAAATGTACGACTTTATTCTCATAATGTTATCACTCTATTCTCTTATTTTAAAAAAAGTCTCTAGCCTGGCACTGATACTCGTAGTTCATCATGGCGACTGCTGACGCACTTAAAATTTGGCCTAAATGTCCTCACCAATTTGCCCATTTCAGATGAAGCCACTGTCAGTGGACATTCTTCCGTAAAAACCTATGACCCATATTTAAATAGAAAAGTAAACTCAAGCTATCTGGCAAACCTAAAGATACACATCTATTGATGGTTCAAAGATCTATTTAAATTCAAATTAGAAGATAAACTGAATCACAATCAAATTAAGACCTCTAGCGACATAAGATTGTGCTGTTTGGACTGGTGACCCAATTGAAGATATGTGTCGAAGCCGAGAGTATTGAGTCAGATCGAACCTTTCTCTGTACAAAACTTTTATTATTTTGAAATTATGATGACAGAGTCGGGATTTTAATGTAATTAAATAATCTATGTTGCTTCTTTTATTCAAGTTATATTTTATGCAGATTTAGCTATTAAATGGAGAGTATAAACAAAACAAAAAAATCAGAAAAAAACATGGATAATATCAACAGGAGAACAGTGGTGCTGTGATGCTTGATAGGTTTAACTGGAGCTGAACAAGATTCTGCCCAGGGCTTTATACAACCTTGGTCCAGCTCTGTTGGGAAATCGTTAATTAAGACGCTACCTTACTGTCGAATACGTTTTGCTTTTCCGTGCAGGGAAAGCCCAAGGCATTGATGCCCCATTTTTCTGTGTTACACACTTAAAGCAAACCTGTTTTCAACCTGTCTATTGTGTTGCTTCAAAACATTGAGAGTCAAATGGGTTTGAGTTGAAGCATCAAAAAACGGCTGAGTGATTTTGTTTCACACTCCAAAGTCCCTCTACTGGTCGATTTGAGACTGATAATTATGTTGTCCTTGAAATCGTGAGGAGCACTATCAGACCCACTTGACCACAGTTCTTGTACCTTGCTCTGAGATTGCAGGTGTTTAAAGCCTTTCACTTCTGCAATATTAGCATCTTTTTAATAGAATGTGTTACTAATAAATCTAATTCTTAGAGTTTCACTGATTCCAGTTTTAAAAGTATATCATATTTTTGCGTCCTCTAGTACATATTAGCAATATGAAACCACAGCTATCCCTTCCTGTCATGTTAACGTGGAGCCTGACACCACGCGGCCTGTGACTGGTCTTTCAACTGTACGCCTGTCTACTGTCGTTGCCTTTTTGGACGCTGACACCTGCATGATTGATACATTCTGTCTGACCTCAGCTTTGTCTGAGCTGCGATCAATTCAGCAGGAACACCACTTACAGCTTGTGTGTCTGTGTGTGTTGTGCAGAAGCGATCTGATTCAGATATCATATAAACGTGTGTTTGTGTTTCTGAGGGGAAGAAAGCTGTGGGTAAAGCCCAGGACTATTGCACACTGCTGCAATCTTCAAGGATATTTGAAAGGGGAGGGCAAAACAAAGCAGAAGGAAGAGAGGTCACCGTGCGAGTGTGACTCATTGTATGTAATAAAGTTTGTTTGGATTACACAAGAACCAAATCCTGTATGAGGAACCATGCTTGTGTTACTTTTCAGGTCTATAGTAGGGGGAATGGCAGATTTTAGTGTTGAGCTGTAAAACATAGAAAGTGTATTTTTTTCTTAAAGATTCAACTTTTACACTACATCATGCACATTGTAATATCAAAGTTCTGTTTCTTATGTGAGTTCATGAGACATTATTGTCCTCCATTGGATTAACAATGGAGAACAATAATATCAAAATCAGAAAAAAAATGTGTTATTTGCAAAGTAATATTTTACTCATTTAAGGAATTTGCTTTATTGATAACGTGCTACATGAATGCAGTTATACAGCTGTCCCAAGTAAATGTGGAAATACATAATGAGGATTTAGAAATGCAAGCTTTATAGGAATTGAGATCGTTGGAAAAATATGGAAATAAAAAAAAAAAATAGAGAAAAGTATTAAAGACCAAAAATAATCCTGCATTCAATCTATATTTCTAATAATGCTCATTTAAAATATTTTAAAGAAGAATCCTCCAGCTGCCCAAGAGTTGTTCATATAAGAGTTTAAAAACAGGCTATGAAATTGTTGATTGTTTGATGATTCCAACCAGGGCTGAGACTGTTTGTGAGACACTTATTTAGAAAAAAAAGGAACACGCTGTTAAACTAAAGGTTTTTGTGGCATTTTCTGGAATTGGAAATGTGTCCTTAATTGATGAAAGTAATTAAACTGACATCTGAGGATGGATTTGTGTTTGCGGTTGTTTTTTACCCTATTAGGATTCTTTTTTGAAACTATGAACTAATAATTATCTAATTGGCCAATACAGATTTCTTGCTTTTTTGTTTTTTGTTTTGTTTTTTTAAGTACTGTATAAAATTAAATAGCAGTTTTAGATCCTAAAGAAAATGAATCTAATACAAGATTATCCTCACCTACAGTATGCAACAAAGGACACAGAATGTCCCTTAACCTTTTAGAAATAAGCACTAAGTTAAACAGCAATTTTACTGATTTGTTTGCAATAAAGTTACTTATTCATTCAACTTTAATGCACTGAATTAATAAATCAACAATGGTTACAGTTCATGTTTTATGCAATTCAAGAATAGAAAATAATTCAGACTTTACAGCGTTTTCTTGCTAATTTCCTATTACAGTAAGAAATTGAATAATTGACCAACTGTGGCTGATTGATTCATGCATCTCTAGTTTCATTGGTTATGTTTTGTTAAAATACATCCTTTTCTTTAATAATTAAGATAAGGACAAAGATTTTCCCAGGTTTTTTATAATCACCTCCTAGCCCTCTTTTGTCAGTATAGGAATAAATCTGAGCATATGCTTGCATGTGATCATGTGCAAACTCAGACAAATCGACGTTTTCAAATTCACGCTGCTTTTGTCTGCGAGTCGGCAATGAGCCTGCTGTGGCTCCTCCCATGCAGTCATGGCTAAGACATGAGGGATGATCAGGGAGAGACACACCTCCTCACATACGCACATGCATGTCCCTGTCCTGTGGAGAGTCAGCATGAAAACCTTTGTTTCACTTGTGTGCAACCTTTAACAGAATCTCAGCAGTCAGTTCAAGGACATAGAGTCTTCTCTATGCTACTATAGCAAGTGAACTGGAGCCTTTATTTAAACAGTTATTTAAATGTTTGGAGCTCCTTGAAAGGATGATTTATAAATCAGCAAAAAGAGCAGTAATCCTTATGATCAATATTTAAAAAGCCCTCTTCAAAGTCGTCATCCATCCTTCTCTGTTTTTCAGCTTTGTTGCCAAAAATAAAATCCTTCATCAGAACAGTGCTGCATGTGAAATGCCCCCCCCCCTCCAAGGAGTTCATTGGTGTGTTCAGCACTCTTTCCCCTAACACATTTTCCCTCCATCCTTCCTGAACTCTAATTTAACCGATTTCTTTCACTAACCTCTCACCAATCTTCCCTCCCCCACACCTCAAGGGTTTTCACATTACACATTCACATTTACACATAACAGTGCTAACTAGAATCCTCTCTCACCCCCACTTCTTTCCATCAAACCTCTTTCCTCTCTGCAGCATCCTCAAATCTATATTTTCTTAAAATAAAACAAAGGTGACTCAGCCTTCCAGCTTTATGTCTGCAGCCTCCTCAGACTCCAACAAAGAATGCAGCTCCCTTTGTTTATAACCTTCAAAGCTTCGATATAAAGCACTTTTGTCCACTCTTTGTCCATTGCAAACAGTCTCAGGCATGCAAGAGTTAACGTTTCTCTCTCTGCGACAGGCATTAGGGTGGTGGGCGGAGGGGCTTTGTTAATAATAATGCAGTGTTACCAGCGACCGGTGTGGACAGACACTCATGTTTCTCACCTCCTGCATGTCACCACAAGTGAATTTGATGTTAGTCTGTGTTTTGACTGGCTTGTTACTACCTCCTCTTTCACCATTTTCTCTGACAAACTGTGAGAATATGCTTATTTGCAACCACGCCGGTCTCTTGGCAAATATTGCTTTGTCCCACCTTGATAACTTATCCCCCGTTTGATTTTCTCCTCACACTCTTTTAGTTCTATATGTATTTCATCACCTTGCAAAGTGTGTGTTCCATCAAAATGATGCAGCAATGCTTATAAAGTGGAAATTGACACTCAGCATTGCTATAGGCAAGACTGAAAGCAAAAACCATGAAGCACAGAGGACCATTTTTGGATTCATGGCTTTCAAGCTTTCTAGACGGGAAGCAAAACGTCTTCAGACTTGGAAAACAAAGTCCAGTGGTTTGTTTTTTATTTAACTGTTTTGTAATGACTATGACCTGGATTACTGAGAATTTTCCCCAGCATTTTGGCTTCAAGCCATTAACTTCTAGGTAGTGATGGTTTTTTTGGTCAACTACAGCTGTAGGGATGCAGTGACATTTAAACCTTAACATAAACGTTAATGTGTTTCATTACAATAGTCTGTGGCAGTCTAACATAAATCAGAACTTTATTGTAAACTTTGAGAAAAAGATGCGTTGTTCTTTAAGGCTTTTAATACTAATGACCTGAAAAGTGTGGTGTGCAAATGCTTTTACCCTTTTAAATCTGATCTATCACAATAACCAAAACAAAACAGTGACACCAACTGTCTTTAGGAGATACTGGGATTATCAAACTGACTTATCCCCCTTACTTTAGCATAGATACAGTTGGTCAGTGAATATATTATATATATTTATGTGTATGAAAACACGGCACCCATGAACATATGAATCCCAAAGGGAAACCTTGTAAGGGCAGGATCAGGCTATAGGGAACCCTTTCTTCCAGAGGGACAGAGAAGCTGAGCGAATTTGATGTTAAAATGACTTAACCTGAATATAATGGTAAACCAAATCCCCCAAAAAAGGCTGCAAAAGCTTGAGACTGAGACAAATGTTTACCTTCCAGAAAGACACCACCGTAAAACCGGTGTTGTTCTTTTTTATGAATAAGTTGTTTAAACAAAAAAAAAAAGAATATATAAAAACTGAATTGGATCACTTGCATGAACTGATTCTTAACTTTCACAGTTTAAAGTCAATGCAAAATTAAAGTTCATGAGACCTCGTGTGTTCTGTAACTCGCAGAATCTACCGCTAACAGCTAACTCCAAGCTAATATTTGCTAAGACTGATTTCAAGATTTTCTCACAACCTACTGAGCAGACTAAGAAATAACACCAGTAAATGATTTGCATCAATCAGGGTGTGATAGGGACTGTGTTTCACTTACTTATTTAGAAAAGACTCAGGGCAGGATTTGTTCACTCTTTGTGTCAAAATTTGCTGCTTAGCGAATTATGCGCTAATTCAATCACTTAGTGTGTGAATCAGGCAGTGATTTGTTTACACTCTGCCCACGCTTTGCTAGGGAGTGAATTATTCACCACATTTCTAATTCATATCATGAACCAATAATGCCTTGAATCATGCCCTGAAAAAAAAAAGTTTGCACATACTGTTTGCTAAATTCTAAGGCAAATAACTTTGCACCTTCTTTAATAATGTGCTCTGTGCATAAAAACATGTTTGCACATGTTTTAAAATGTGTAAACCTTCTGAAGATTACCTAATACTTAAGTTACTTAATTGTACTGCGAGTGGAACTTTATCCTACAAACATATTGTACCAGCAGACTGAGGTAAGGAGACATGATTTGGAATAGATAAGGGGATTTGTGTAATACTTGTGTGACCAATTGTGCAATTTTAAGTGTGAATTATGGTTAAAGGTTTGATTTTAATGCAACCAAATTCATGCAGGTTTCCCAATTTAAATATAAAACTGAAAATGTGGTTGTATGAAATGAATGACTCAATGAAGCCTTTGAACAAATCATTTAAACAAATTCATTCTAGTGATCCACTTCACTCAAAAAAATAGTTCCCATTACTACCTAAAATCTATAACAAAATAAAGTTTTTCAAGGTTTATTAATAATTTGGATTTAAAATTAGAAATGTAAAAAATTCAAATGGAACAATTTTGGGGGATTTAAATAAAAAAAAAAAAATTACAATTAGAGACATTTTTTAAAAGGCCTTATTTTCATAAGAAAGACAAGGGAAAGTATCATCAATACTTGATCATTCTTATTTGCAGTTAAATATTTTCCTCCAAAAACACATTCATGCCCTACCATTGTTCTGTCTCAAGGAAAATACATTAAAGTTTGTGGTTAAAATATGAAACATTTTTAGAAAGAAAAAGTGAAAGTTGCCACAAACAGAGCTATGAGTGGTTTTATGATAAAGCTGGAAATATTTACTGTTATTGTTTTCTTCGAATAGAAACAAATTGAGAAAACAATACTTCTGATTTTTCCTGTTGCTGTTTCAGAATCTCTCTTCAGATTGCATCGTAATAAACTCTTAGTATTGTGAGCTGAAATGAGACAAAGCTTGTGCATGAACATGTGTTAATGTGTGAAAGTGTTTTTACATTCAGCCATTTCTGAATCGTCTGAAAAAATCCCATTTTTAGCATTTTGTGAGTTTCAGTCAAATTTAGACTACGTAGAAAACAGCATGCCTGCACACAGTGAGGAGATAAATTGGCCTTTATTGCAGATGATCTGATTTCCTTATCCACCCTTTATTCACTTAACTGTGACCACCCACTCTGACCCAGGATTCTCCATAAATCCTGTTACTGTCCCCCCCTGCGATGTGGGAATCTGGTTAGATAGATAGAGTAGCTGCAGTTTGCTGATGTGTCACCATCTGATGATGGATAAAAGATTGATTGCCTCACTCTGCCCCTATAAACACTTCGTTATTAACATAGAAGTAATGGAAGAACAGGAGCAAGGAGGAAACCAAATTATCGTATAAGGAAAGCATAACACTGCAGAGCCAAAGCTCTGAAAATGTTTCAACCATCCTTAGATGAGCAAATTGTAATATTAGATTTTTTTTAATGTAAAACAGAAAACCATTTTAAATTTCCTTTCCTCTTTTGTATATGATGGTAAATCCCTTGAGTTATTCCTTGACTCAACCTGAGAATGCTCAGCAACAACGCAGTGAATCATCTTGTGAGATTCTGCCGAAGGGGTGTCTATTGTGCACTGTGATAATGAAGCATTTAGTTCGTTCCACTGCTATTTCTGTCTGTATTGTGTTGCAGACAGATATAGGAGGAGCAGTAGGTGATTGTCTGAGGATTTTCTGAACCTGTTGGATAATTTTAAAGAATATTCAGCATTTATTTATTATGTCATAGTCTGTCTCGTATGCTGAGCATGAAAGTACAAGATTTATCATGTCAATGCAATAAACCCTGTGTGGTGTCCAAAGGAGCCACTTTCACCTTTTAGGAAAGCAATGCATTAAAATATTTGCATGGTTTGCATTCAAGCAATTTAATGCAAACCAGTTCCTAAATCAGATTATGTCATTGATAAATACAAACACACACACACTCACACACACAGACGTCATTGTTCTGTGTCATTTCTTTCGCTTCTATTTTAAGTGCTGGAATTCACATCTCAGCAGAAGTGTGGATGAAAGAGAAGGGAAGGGGGAATACATGTGTCAGAGTTTTGCTGGTGTCCCCCCCCTGGGACCACAGAGCTATAAAACCTGTCTGCTAGCCAGTGGGGGGAGGAGAGGAGTAAAGCAAAGTGCCAAAGACAAATGGCTTTCCTGAAAACGGCTTTCGCTGCTGGATGAACAACAAAGATGCTGGGGAGATGTATGTTGAACACCAGTGTGTGTCTGGGCATTTGACTGGCTTTGTATTGTCATGGTGTTTATTTGTCTGAAAATGGAACAAAACATGCTGTGAAATGACAAAATAGGAAACAGAGCATTGCAGTACCTTGGTGGGGCTCAAAGAATGTGTTGTTTTATGTTGCAAATTGTATATGAAAGATCTTTTTTTTATCTCTCTAAAAACAAAACATCTTTAAACTTTCCACATTTGCATTAAACTTCATTTAATTTGGATTTTATTTAAACGTATCATAACAGCATGATGGTGCCACCATGTCTTTAAGAATTCAATTTTTGATTTATAGTTTTATGACCTAACCCATCAATAGACTTTGCCTTAGCTTTACCTTTGATTTGTCTCTTCACAATTCTTTTTGTTCACTAATGTTCACGATCAAACCTCTAAGACCTTCTTAGAGGTGTATTTACACTAAAAATACAGTCAATGAGTTCTTCTTGATTTTATTAATAGGTATTATGACAAACACAATTTCTGCATTACTCATCTTAAAAATCTCAATTTAAATAAACTGCATATCATAATCCCTCTGTTGCAGTGACTAATTTTTGCAATGCACAGAACATTCATTTTACACTATCAAAAAAGAAAGAATAAAATAAAAAAAACAGATTGAATCATTTAGAATTTTTTTTCAAAGGAACCAACCTATTAAATCCCAGTAATGTTTGACACCTTAAACTGAAAGATGAAATAAATCCCATCATGACTTTTTCAGTAGTAGTTTGAATAGAAACATTTGTTTTGCAAAACTTATCTATCTTCTGGATAATTTTTTTTCTCATCTTGAGATTTACTCCTATCTGTCTGGAGAAAATAATTTCATTAAATTGCAAGTACAAGTTCCCAGTTTCATCAATCTGAGCACTTCATTACTAATGAGCCTTATTTGTGGTCAGGGATTTCCAATAATCACTCTGCTATTCCCTCTTGGGCTTGAGCCAGTAAGCCACATCATAAATGGGGCTGTACAGCTCATATAAAGGACCTCAACAAGTATTTCTCACTGTAGCACTAATTAGAAATTTACAGGAACTTTTTTTTCTTTCACCCATCTCCAAGTCCCATCCCTCCCACGATCGGGTGCGTCTCAGTTTCTCACCCACTCAAGCTGATTCCTGCTAGATAAATTAAGTCTTTTCTCTGTTCTTTTTGGTTTTCGACTCGTCTTTCATTGACATCCCATTTGGGAAAAAATAGGCTTGTAACAAAGATAAAAAATTAAAGTAAACAATTAAAATTATCCTTAAAAGAAATTGATTAACATCAATGTACCAGCTCCTCCTGGGGCAATTTTTCACTTTGTAATGAGTGCAACTATTTCCGATAAGAGGGTTGTTCCACCCCCATTCATTAGTTTCTAATGAATCCTGCATGTGCGTTCACATTTGAAGGTGATGCACAGCAGAACTGAATGCCTGTTGTGAGCTGTCAAAGGTTGAGGCTGACCTTGAGATCGCCGTGCTCTCTGATCCATTTCAACGATCAGAGGGAGGGGGTTTCAGTTGTGCTCTCCAATTCTCATGACATTGCCGATATTATAAGTGATTGGCTGTTCCTGAATTAAATTGGATTTTTTTTTTAAAGGGGTTGTCATGTTGAGCAAGACTAAGGCTTAAAATATAACATTTCAGTGAAATATTAAAACACTATCATCAGAAAAAACACTTGCTAAGATAAAATGCTAATCTTTTCTCAGAAAATGAATTGTTAAAATGACAATAAAACTATGATATTGTCATGTTAGAAAATCCAAAAATATCAGGAATTTGTGCCTTTCTTTTCTTTTTGTTTTTTTATTTAACCTTTATTTAACCAAGAAAAAAATCCAATTGAGATTTAAAAACCTCTTTTTCAAAGGAATTCTGGCCAAGAGACAGCAAAGTTACATAAAATACATTAAACATAGATACATTAAAATAAATGACAGGTACCGGTACATAAAAAAAAAAAAAACATATCAATTACAGTAATCTCAATTACAGATCATTGAGGCTGCTTCAAATTCCAGTTACAAAAATACAGAAATACAGTTTCTGATTAACTTTAATGAAGCATGGTAAACAGAGTCCAACGTTTGAAGACATTAAGGAAAAGGAAGAAGTGAATATATTTTAAATCTAATGTGAATCAAAGACATAGTTTCTTTAAAAATCTGATGGTTTATCATATATCATGAACATTCTATTTATAAGCATGTAAAAGTGAAAAAAAGGTGGGTTTTTTTTATGTAAAATCGAGTTTTTGTGTCCCATGTATATTTGCAAATTCAATTTTTGCCCATTAAGACAAAAGTTTGGATGTCACAGGGTTAAGTACTCAAACTGCTTGCCAAGGAGTAGAGCATACTTTGCAATTAAGTGGCAAGAAGAAAAGCTTAGGCTGCACACTGACCTAATGTGGTTTGAACAAAACAGCTGTCACACATTTGCTCTCAGACTAGACTGATATCTGAAAAATTTGGTACATTTTCCATTATGAGTCATATTTCTAATGAAATAGAGATATATGGTAATGAAGCCTTATAAGTATCCTTTGTTTTAAGAAAAAGAGGAAGTCAAATGCTTTTTTTTAAATGTTTTTTTTACTGAATTAAATATTTGCATCCTGATTTTTAAACATGTTCATTGATTCTTCTCTCTCTCCTGGTTTGTTCCAAACTGATGTTGTCAGACTAGCAGTTTGTTTAAATGTGGTTTATTTCACTGAATGCTCAGCCTGCCTCAGATCGCTGTCATCAGCACAGGCCTTGGTACTACATCAGTGCTGTAATCGATCTGACACCGTGTCCTCTCTCAGAATTCTGCCGCCTCTTACTTTCCCCACCACTTTGAATTTTCCATGTGTGTTTTGCAACCATCTCGTAGTGAGAAACAGATTGGAGTGAGGCAGACTGTGGTTCTCATTTTTATGTTAATTGTATGTAACACAATTAGGGTTTTCTCTAATGATTTAAGCAGAAAACTGCTGAGGAAACAATATGTATTTAACCCCAATCTGAACAGATTTTAAATGAATTAATTTTGGTTTTTTAAACTCACAAAACCCTTCGGTCATCCTGATCAATATAATGTATGAAAGCTTTACTTTCTATTGAATTTGTGATAGCCTACATTTTATATTAAAGCCACAGGCAGATTGAGCTGCCATCTTAGAAGTGACTTTGCTAAAATGCCAACCATCAAATACATGGCGAAAGGACCTGCTAATAAAAACAGACGCCTCTACTGCAATAATAATTAGGTGAGTCAACATTTTGGATTGTTAAATACAATCTAACAGTCAGAAGAAATGGTCTACAAAGACAAAACTAACATAGAAATAAAAGATTGAAGAAATCCCTAAAAAACAATACAGTGCCTGAACCCATCAGTAGCTTTAGTTTTAATGTCCATTTATCAATATGGAAAAGTAAAGAATTAGAATCATTAGTCAAAGTAATTATTTTTCTTTTCAGCTCTCCTTTTGTGTGAATTTTATGTCACACTTATTTTCATCCAGTGCTAAAAATGTTTTTCACCATCTTTGTTTCCGCCGAGTCTTTTAATCAGGCAGCATAATGACACAGATGTGGGCTTTGCACAAAGTACATTTTCTGTGGTCAATAATTATATGACGGAATGTAAGCAATAATCAACTCTAACAGCAAAACAAAAACAAAGCAGCCCTCCAATATCAGTACTATTGTTGTGTCAGTAGCTTCTTTGTTAACCCTTTATTGGACAACTATTCCAGAAACACATCCTTCCAAAGTCACCCGCTGCCCCCTCAATCCTTTCATTAAATCCATGCACAAACACAGCTCGCACAATCAAATCACATGGCTTTATCTGCTCCCACAGCCCCACTGCTCATAAAAAATTACATACTCCAAGGCATAACATGCTATAACTCGTGTAAAGATTGAAACTAAATGGGGCTCCCAGCCCTGCCTTATTTTTACTTACTTTTTGTTTCATTTTATACTCCATACAAGATTATTCATCCCAAAGGAGCAGAAGAATCTAGGGATGTGACTTTAAGATATGCACACTTTGTTGTTCTGTTTGTAAACCAGACAACCTGCTCACATCATTTGATTTGTGTTGCATTCATAAGGAGTGTTGATTATAGATCTATTGCAATGCAGGCGCTCAATTTTCCCCAGAACATTTTCTAGTTTCAGCAACCAACCTTATTGGAACATTGACAATGTTTGCAAAATGTTCTGCATATTTGTATTTAGACCCCCAGAGTCAATACTTTTTAGGAAAATACTTTTATAAAAACAAAAGCATTTTATGTTTTTAAATCACAGTAAAGGAGAAGAACACATAGGATCATAACATTAGTCTGACATTTGTCAATAAAAAAATATAAAACAATGAAAGATCTTTCTGCATTTTATGCTACTTTTTGTTTTTCTGTTATATAAACTCCCTATTAATATCATGACTCACAACAGAGGGACCCAGTATTCAAGCCAGACAGACAGTGGGATAACTTCAAAAAAGCATTAATTCAAAATAACAGGAAATATCATATCAGCTGCTGCAGCAGCTAGGTGTAGGAAGCAGGAACATCTATGGAAGAGAAACACAGGTTAGCAACTGCGATAATCAGCCGGAGGATGATTATGAACACGCTAGTCACTAACCTGGTTTGTCAGTTCAGTCCGGTAGCCAAAGACTGAGGATGAGGGATGAGGGAGATCCAGATACGGAAAGCTACAAGAGCTGACAGGAGATCTGATCAGGGCTGACCAAGGCAGAAAGAATAATCTAAAGGGTGAAGTCAAGGGACAGGTCTAGGTTAAATACACAAAAAAGTCAGACAGGGGACTGAAGACAGGCAGGCAACTAATTAGACAGGGACAGGCAGGCTCAAAAGTCCAAAGGCAGAAACATATCAGGATCAGACAATCATAACACAAGTACGCTAGAAAAGCTATCTAGGTAGCTTAAATAGGAAACGGGAACAGTTGGATCTGATGAGGAACAAGGCAGAGCTAGACAGGGGAAGGAAGTGAGCAATCAAACCAGCCTCCTTAGACTGGTCTATGAACGTATGCGGCATCCCATTCTTAATCCATAGGGTTGAGTGTGACATTGGTCCACCCTTCACAGTTAAAACAACTTTAAGTGCTCTTGGAAGGCTTCCACGATTCTTACAAGCTTGTTTATGGGAATGTTTGACCATTTTACCAAAAGCAGGGACCAAAATATTAGTTATTGTGTTTTAATTTCATAGTATGATTAAATTAAGTTGCTATTTATCAGTGTTTCACCTTATAGTTGACCTATAAGCTGTGTGTTGCTACGAATCTGCATTCTATTTTTTAGAGAAACTGTTAATGCCAATTTTTTCACCATAAATTAATAGCGAAGAATGATTGCTTTGCAAAAATATATTTTTATGTCAATCATCATTGCAATAAATACCAGAAAATATTAATTTATAGGCGCTTTCTTATAAAAGTACATTGTACTGAATATGGACTATTTTTGTGACTTTGGGAAAAGATAATGATCATCAAAAATAATAGCTTTCTTACTCTTTGTCTTTCTCTGTGTTTTTTTTCTTTCAGATTCAGCAAACTTCATCTCATTTTAAAATCAATTAACAGTAACATAAGTAACTGTAAATGCAAGTTTGAAGTTGACCTGGAAGCAAGAGGATAAATTAGCTTAAGGATTTAATTCATACAGACCTTGAAAGCGATTAGCAGATATTGAGGTAACTTCTAAAACTCGATAAATGGCCTAAAGTACTGAGTGTGCTTGATGCAACAGTCAAAGATGAGCATTCCAACTAATTTTCAAGGGCTGAGAGTCAGTGTCGAAAGAGGAGAAAAGGTTGGAAACAAAACCAATTTCCGCTCGTCCGGAGATGATAACGCCAATCAAATAACCTCAGTCTCTGACCAAGAAGAAGCGGGTCTGATTCAGGTCACAAGGTACAACACAGGCTCTATTCCTCCATTGGTGCGTCAGAGTGAATCTCCAGACAAAATTGTGATCTGGGGTTCAGAGCAGCAATGTGTGGTGCCTGAGCTCAGAGAGTTCGAGATCCACACATTCTTGGGAAGTCAGGAGGAGAATAACGAAGAGGAAGATGACGGAGAGAGCATGAGAGATGGAAAGGATGAGGGTCCAATGTCCATATCCTCAAGTTCAACAGCCAGTTCAGCTTCTACTGGTGTAAGGAGAAATGATGACCAAAGCAGGGAAGAGAGCAGTAAGAGGAAGGAGAAACGCATTGCCTGTCACAGTGTTGAGGAGCTTGACACATATTTGTCAGGTTCAGAAGAGAAAAATGACACTAGATCAGGCAGGGCGAGACTGACGGGGTGTCTGAAGGAGTCGAAGTCTGAGACAAATGTGTTTGTCTCCAGTCTGTCAACTGTTGCTCTTAGTGGAAGTCTGTCATCTGCTCTGGATTCCAGTGGTGAAACATGTCTTATATCTCTATCTAGCCCCAAAACCAACCCTTTTCCTAACACCAACAATCCTACCTCAGCCCAGTCCAGCAAAAGGGCAGCTTCCTTAGACACCAATCAGAACTCCCCACCATTCCATCCTCAAGAATATGACTGTCCACAATACTATAGTCAGGAGCAGAGACAGGAGGAAAGGGGTCATCATAGAAATGGAGTTTCCCATGAAGGAGGCCTTGGCCAAAGGAGAAGAGCTGGATTTGAAGAGAGGGTGCTGCCACCTCGACGTCAGCAGCTCGTCAGACCCCTCTGCCAGACAGAGATGATCAGAGAAAGAAGCTTGCCAGAACCCAAAACTCAGCAAACTAAAACAGTACTGCCTTCCTCTATTGATGCATCTCCAGAGTCACACAGCAGTAGGTCAAACAAAAAGTTTACAAAATCTGCTTTAAGGGAACCATCAGATCTCTCCCACCTTTATAACTTGAGTAGTGTTTCTCATCTTAGGCAGCCCAACCAAGCATTCCAGAGGGAGACACCACCCATGGAAAAACAGCCAACTACACAACATTTGTCTGGTCCCTCTAACACACCCATAATAGACAAGAAACCCCAGGCTCAGCTCATTTATAGAAGGAATAGCTCTAGTCCCAGCAAGACTGGGATTGAATCAAGGTCATCAACCCCTCCTCAATCCCCCCTCAGGACACCACAGGGCTCACCATGTCAGCAGCCCTCAATGTACCTCATTTCCAGGAATGTCTCTGGAGCTTCTAGGCACGTCCCATCAGGATGCAACCCAGCTGTACCAACCTCAGCTCAGGGCTATGGCAACAGTTGCTTAAGAGCTCCGGTGAAAACTAATATAAGCACAAGTGGAATCCCAAAAGCGCCTCTTTGCATCCAACAGAGCTCCACAAACTGTAACCCCAAAGAGAACTCCCCATCACCTAAACTTAAACCTAAAGGAGTCCGTCCCAAAATAATAACTTCTGTCCGAAAGAATCCTCAATTGAAGCTCCAGGCTGCTGATGGACCTTATCAGGTCTCCTCTCTGCCATCCAGGCTCTCAACCTACACCCACAGCCAACCAACAGTGGCCTTAAAAGATGCATCTAAAGACCCCTCCAAGCCTGAGACAGAAACCCAAGGAGCCAGAGTACTTAGTGCCTCCAATCCTCTATATGATAAATACCGCCAAGGGATGCAGGTGAACAGTTTCCAACCAGCGATGCAAAACAGGAGCCTCAGGGCTCCTGGACACACAAACACAGTTCCTCCTGCACATGCATACAGCCACAATGCATCCCCGAAACTGAGTGGCCGGGCAGAAAACTACTATGGAACATCAACTGAGGTGAGTTTAATTTACATAGTGTACTCTAAATGTATTTATTATATTAGGTAATCAAATACAGCTATAAGCACCCCAAATGCTATTACTATTTTAAATGGTTTTTAGTGATTTGCTTACAATGGACTGAAAACTTTCCTTTTTAGAAATGCCTACAATTGTTGATTTTAGATTTTGTAATAGGCTATGTATGCATTTGAATGTATTGATTTTAATTATTGTCTTTTTACTTTGTTTTTAATGTTATGGTTTTTTAACCTTGTTTTAATTTTCCCTTTTTTTAAATGTAGCACTTTGAGATTTGAAGTCAAATGTAAAGTGCGTTACAAATAAAATTCATTATTATTATTATTATTACAATGACAAACGTACTGTATGACACAACTTCTGCATACAGAAATATTAAATTAATTAGCATATTATTGAAAAGTGTCATTTTTTCAAGCAACTGATTTCACTATGTGAAAAAGATTATATAAATTAATAAATTAATGACCATATCTTGTGTTGAATATAATGTATTTTGTCCAGCTAATGAAAGCACAACATTTATGATTATAATATATTAGCCTAATAAAAAAAGAAGCCAAATATCTTCTTAAAGATAATTTTAGGTAGGTGCTTAAACCACAGGCAATTTAGTGGTTTGCTGGGCAGTAAAGAAAATGTTCAGTTGTGTTTGATTTTACCTTTTACCATCGACCATTTGTATTTCAGATACATTATGCACATGATTTCAGCCCATGCATATTTGATGACTGATGTTTTGTATCTTTTTCCTAGTCCAAGGCAAGCTGCACAACATTGCTTCTACACACATCAGCCTTTTTGTAGATACATATAAAAAAATCCCCTGGTATTTATGTTCCCCTATCACTAAACAAAAACAAGTAAAAATACAACATTCATTCCGGTCATGAAAATCCTTCAGGCTAAAGTAAATCCTTAGTTCCTCTCATTCTCATTCACAGACAGAGTTTGCACGTCAGTATTATCTATGTGAATATTTTACCCCATTTAATCAGAAATCAAATGATAAGGAAATGGGGAAAAAAGTTTAACTGCATTTCTTCCCAAGTTAAAAAAACAGCCATATTGGATTTTTGCATCCAGTTTCATGAGAAATCTTTAACTTTTCCATTTGTATTTCAGACTGCAGGGCATCTTCTTGTAAAAATGTGCCATTTTAACTTTGGATTTGACCATTTGTAACTTCTATTGCGGCAATTCAAAATATGTTATCTCAAGGCACTTTAATTGTCATACAGTCATACCGGTTAAACGTTTCTTGATTCATGAATATCTTTTATGTTAGAAAAGACAATGGTAAACTAGCTCCATAGTTAGACAGAAACAGATAAGCAGCGGTGCTATGAGCCAGTTTTCATGTCAAAAGGAAGAGAGACCGACAGTTTGTCACAGTAAAAGCTAAGCCCCTGGCTATTTCTTGGTGAGAAACAGGGCTAAACACTGAAAAACAGGTCCAACGCTGTCATCAATGTATAACTGAAGCTGTTGATGGTAGCAACCCATCTCATGACTCCCTCTGCAAAGGTATTAAAGCCATGACAAGGAAAAGCAGAGCGAAAACGATGTTATGGGTTTAACTAGTAGAACTAAGCAGAATGATAAAAAGTGGTCCCTATGTCCTTCAGCATCCTAAGCATATAACTAAGCTGATAACTAAAATATCTGCATCCCATTCTAGTTGTAGAAATTCTAGAAATCACTAATAAACCTGTAGACTGAGACCAAAGTGCTGTGTTCACAATAATTCAACTTCATATTAGGATGTGCGCTGCATAACTGAAAAAAATGTCAGGTCTTTCATGTTGCAGTGCTTTAAAATAATATTTTTGTCATTCTGATTGTTAGGTGGAGCGCTCCCACAGTTTCAAAGGCATCTCCTCTGAAGATGCAATGCAAGGCAGGACAGCTACACAGACCGGGGGAAGTGGCAGTCTCATTCGTTCAAGCAGAGGACTTCGTTTGGGTCTCGGAGCCGTTACCAGGACAACTGCAGGTTCAATCAAAGCCCGAGGACCCAGCCCAGGACAGAGGTCGACACCAGGCTTCAGCCAACCGATCCAAACTGTCAGCCCAGCAATCAATCACAAAAACCAAGACAACACAGGTAAATAAGAATCTATAGCACATTTTATCTTCTAGAAGGTCAACTGGAGATGCTAGTTTTGTCTTCCTGCTGCCATGAAACAATAAGCAGTGAGACCCATCCATCCCTCAGCTTCGCTCAAAATGAAGGTCTATTAAAATGCATTCTTTCTGAGAATAATTATGGCAGACTTGATTGGACGGTTGTGGGAAGAGACTCATTCTGCACCAGAAGGAAGCAATCTACAAACTTAAGTTCAACAAAAACTAAATAGATAATAACCAACACACATCTTCTCTTCAATTAATTTCTAATTTTGATTATACAAATAGCTCTTCTGATTGCTTAAATACGATTTCTGCTTCAGTCAATCTGTCTATGTAATATTACAGTAAGACATTTTGCCATTATCCTCCTGGAAAGAAGATTCATACGTCACTAACATGGATATTGCATTTGTATTTTCCTTTTTTGTGATAGCTAAAACGAGGTAAACAAGTGTAATACTCAGTAGCCACGTATACACATGGCAATAAAACTGCATCTACAGTTTATCTTATAATATTTTTTACAAATTCATAACCAAAGAATTCTGTTTCTTTTTATTGTCAGAATTTATCCACTAAAATTATCTTTACCTTGTTCTCACTAGATCGGGGAACACTCTCTGAAATTTGGTACATATAGCATTTCCATGTGTTGAGTAGAGTGCCTTTAGAAACATTGATAGATCTTGGATTTACTAATTTGTTATTTTACTTTGCTATAATAAAACCAAAAACCTCAATTGTTTCACTGTGAGTTGAAGTGACAAAATCAATTGAAGATGTACGTAATTGTAGAGTAAAGGAAAAAATAAATTATTATTCTCATTTAAAATAATTGTGAAATGTGTGACATGCATTATAATTCAGCTCCCCTAAATTATTCTATTTAAGACTCCTCTTTTGTTGCAGCTTCAGCTCCTATTACTTTGGGGATTAGGGGATTATAATTGTTCAACATTTAAATAAAAATGTAAGATACCAACACATTATAACAGTTATAATACATTACTTTGTGGCAGTTGTGACACAGAGTTACGTTGAAAATTCTGCATTTTTGCGATTGTAAGCATACTTACCAGGCAAGGCAGTGATACACACTGAACCATTACAGAATGTAAATTCACTTATGCATGTTTCTTCATTCTTTCTTGCAGCAGTGATGCTTGGACTGTGTTGCAGGAATCACCTTTAATAACATACAGCTTAAAGCCTAGATGTGGAAATCTATACACACTGGACTTACTTTGAACTGTGATTGAAATCATTTGGGCTTATACCAGCTGCATGTCCTATTGATTGTTCCTGTCCTAATTTACATAACACATACAAAGAGAAAATGGCCTTGTTTGCCTCAAAGAGAGTAACATACAAAAGATTTATTCAAAGAAATTTATGGCATATTAAGCATTTTTAACCGTTTACTGAATGGTAAGACGAACTGTATGCACATTTTATTAAAGATAAAGGATATCCATGCAAATTAACAAAAAAAAANATATCCATGCAAATTAACAAAAAAAAAAAAAAAAAACAGCACCATAGGCTGTGCTGATTTCTATATCTCAGGGATAAGTGATGTTTGTTAAACTAATTTCTAATTTCTCCTCCTTGTGTCTCAGAGGTGTTGAATAGGATAAGATGTGGGGGTGGGAAGGCTACAATGGAAATTAGGACATTTATCCCTAATGATCCTGACATTCTTATTCAAGAAGGGGAAGCTCCAAACTCATAAGCAGACTTCCTGACAAACAGGCAGACAGGGTGGAGGAAATATAAGATAAGCATGAGCTTCATCTCTAATGATACTGGAAGGGGTGGACTTTTCCACTTTGATTTTATTCCACTTTTTCCTCTCTCTACCATCAGGCGTCTGTTCCTTCCCTGGAAACATGTTTTTTCTCCTTATGCAGCAGTAATCCTCTACCTTCCACTGAGGTGCACAGCTGTGCCAAATGGAAAGGAAAGGAAAAGAAAGGAGGGTCATCTACCTTATCTCTGCAGCCAGCAGGGGATAATGCTTTTCTTCTGTGCAGGATCTTGACCTCATATATGCAGGCTTAGGAAGCCAAGATGGGGATTTTTTCCAAAGTTTTTAGATTTTCCCCAGGGAATTCCATTTGTCTCTGTGTGAAGCCTTAATTGTCCATGTCGATACATCTTAAGTTTTATCTTGCTGTTGAGAATAATAGCTGCCAAAAAAAAAAAAAAAAAGATTCCAAACCATTGTTTTCTGACAAAAGCATTCTTACTGTTCCTCAAATTTGCTTTATTTTTTCAGTTTTCAGTTATTTATGTAATTCTATTTTGTTGGTCATTGGTTTCTTTTCAATTTTGTGTTATATTTAAGCTGTGTTGCATTTTTTGAGTTACTCTCTGTATTCCCCCCTTTGCCAGTCTCCTTTACCCTAGCTCCCTTCAAGTTACTTGTATCCACACCTTCTCCAAATCAGCTGATAAGGCTATTCTTTGTTCTATCCCCCATATATATTCTTTCTCTTCAGTTTTCCCCTGATGTGTTCTGTATTTTGGCGTGTGTATTTTTTTTTCTTTTGCCTTTTTCATTAAATCAGCAACAATAATCTCTGTCTCCTCATCTCTGCATTTGAATCCTTGTCACGTCTTGGTTGTGGTTTAGAGGATCCAAATGCAGAGGCTGAGGTGATTTCTTGTAGTTTTAATGATGAAAGCAGTTAACAAAGGCAGGAATCCAACAAAAACTTTAACACATACCAGAACCACGGAGACATCAGGGAGCTAGGGAGAGACGAGGTGAGCAGACAACAGCGACGACAGGACCAGCAGCAACAAGGAACCAACAAGAAGTGACAGCAGAGGGAGAGTATATGCAGCTGGCTGACACTATGGCAGGGCTAACGAGCTAACAAGGAGCAGGTGTGAGAGGAGACAACGAGGAAGCCAAGGGGAAAGGAACGCACACAAGAGGGCAACAACAGAAAAACCTGAGAACTAACATAAATCTAGAAACTGTAACAAAATAAGAACTAAACCAATAAAACTAGGAAACATGGAGCAAAGTAAAGGACAACAGAACCAAAACCATGACAGTCCTCAACTAACTTCCACCAAACCTGAAAAAAAAAATAAATTAAAGTATCTTTCCATATTCGTCCCACTTTATCTCTACTGGGGTCATGAGGGGTGCTGGTGTCCACGGACGAGAGGCGTGGTATGATTGCTGAATTAAGCCAGCCTTAAGGCCTAAAGAGAACTTAGGGAAGCCAGTCAATTTTTTACCTTGGGGGAGGGGGGGGATGGGGGCGCTCTGGTCTGGGAGGAGGCGAGAGTGCCCAGAAAGAACGGGAATGGGAGAACATGCAAACTACCCACTGCCACACTGTAAGCTATATTAAAGAAAAATGGGCAGAAAACACCAAATTAGGGACCTGCAGCTATAAGTGCAGTGATTGGTGATCTTATTATGTATCAACTCTCCAGTGATGAAAATGTATGTCACACACTTCAAAATATTAGTGAAAAACATTGAGATGTTTGCACAACTCTCAATTTCACAGTTATAAGTATTTCATGTTGATCTAGTGATTAAATATTAACGTTTGATCTTGTATTTGTAAAATCTTAAGGTGACTGGATACTTTTTAAAAGAACCTTATCAGAAAAAGAAATTTGCCTGACAGTCTTTTGTGAGAGCCATTTTGAATGCCATAATTGATTTAGAGGAACCATCGGAAACTAGCCCAGTCTGTAAACACATGCAGAGCCAAACAAAACTATTTACTGGTTAATTATGCATAGTTACATGTTTACTTGCTGCAACAACCAGTCTCACCACAAAGACAACTTCCTGCTGTCTACTGGGAGCTTTGTCTACAACTCATCATGAGTAATCCTGCACTAGTGTAACTTAATTAGAAAAATAGCTGTCATTCTTATCTAATTTTTACCACTGAATAAAGGCAGTTTTAAAGTGATTAATAAACTATTCAATTTTAATTTTCTTTTTCTTCGCTAGATGACCAGGTTATAAGCCACCAAGCTCCTGCTGTTCCTCCTGCTGCCACAACAGCATCCCAGCCCCCATCCACAGCCTCCAGATCTCCGCTTTCCAAATTCAGTCAGTCAGGGTTGCGGCCTCCAGGTTTCTCCTCCAACCGTCTCCCAGCAGGTCGCCTGGCAGCCTTTGGTTTTGTCAGGAGCTCCAGCGTCTCCTCAGCCTCCTCAGCCCATTCCGCTGACAGTGCACAGAGTGATCCCTGTAGGACAGCTCATGGTGAGTTGACTCTAAACAAAATGATGACACTATTTTACCAATTGTGAAATTGTATTCTGTCTTTAGTTTTTTTTTTAGTTTTGCTCCACTTTGACCAGATTTTGAAAAGTTTCCATTTCATCTTTATAGAATATTCTTTGTAGAATTAAGGGGTAAGGAGCCACATATCAGAACACTTTTAGTTCTTGCTTTGCTATTAAACATTGGGGTTAGTTTGAAAAACAGATTGATTCTAAGGGTACTACACAAACTGTTTCAGTTAAAAAGAATGATAGTAATCTAAGGTTAAGAGTTTAACATGAATCACAAACCTTCCCTGCCAAGTAAATCTCTTTAACTCTTGTATTAAACAGGACATAAGTGGATAACATCACTCTCACAACTCTTTACTAATTTAGACGGCTCCTGACTAGGTCTTTTTCTTAGATCGTATCACTACTTGAAAAGATAAGAATATATCATATGTGCTATTTAGTGAACTCTGTAAATTGTCTCAATTTGCATTCATAGTGTGAATCTCTGATATTTTCCAGTTGTGATTCTAGGGCTGCTTCGTTACTTGGCTGAGTATTGAGGTAGCAACATGTCTATTTAATGTGACCTACATAGGAAGGCTTGCTCCTCTCCTCCCAGTTACAGCTGACGTAAGCTCCTGCGTTCTTTCCTCACGCACATCAGGCCCCCTGTTATGTCATCCTTGTTTCCCTCCCTTTGAATTATATTTTTTTTCATGCTTTTTCTCTAATTTGTTTATAACGAGTTCATACTGTTGTTATGTTTATGAGGCATTGCCTCAGGTACAGTAAATCTAAGCATAAGAATTTGCATACAAGTTTCTTTTACAGCAAGAAGTTGAACCAATGCTGAAAAATCTGTGTTCAAAATGTAAACTCACAAAAAAATCACATTCTTCTGAAGTCCTAAATATTAAGAATATTAGAAATAAAGCAGAGAGACAAATACATTAATAGATAAACTTGCAAGACAAGGCATGTTTATCTATTTAGCACATTTCAACAAGAAAAATGAAAGTACATTGCAGTGCCATAAATGCATATAAAAAAAAGAAAGAATGGGGAAGAACTTAACTAATAAAGTTCAAATGACAATTTCAAGGGCAACTCTAAACAAATACATTTTAAATGGGATTTCAGCAATTTAACAGTTTTCTTGGATTTTATTCCAGATAAGTAGAGAATAAGAACTAAAGGGTGCTTATCCATGTTTGGTTCTGGGTCAGGTTATAAGAGGTCTGAGTTTTTGATAAATTGTCAATAAGATTGTTATGTGGTAAGCAGTTCAATGATTCATAGACTAACAGAAGTAACTTAAAGTCTGTTAAAAGTTTTTAAATCTGGGTCAATGTGATGTGCTCCGATTGTTTCGTTTTAGTGAGGATGTGGGCGACAGCATTCTGGATCAATTGCAGGTGTCTGATCAACTGTGCAATATATTTTCAACACTCTTCCTTTTATCAAAAAACACATCAGTTTTGTTTTGGTTTAGCGGTAGAAATCTTTGAATGGGCCTATAGTCACATGCTGACATGACATCATAATGTATAGCCGCATATCTGCTGCATGGCTATTGTAAGTTTTGTTATTGTTTATAAAGATTTGATTTAGGTGGAGCAGCAGAAATTGAATTGGAGGGACCCTAAGATGGCCCCGTATGAAACATCACATGTCAGTGGACTCTGATGTTAAGTCTCTTACTGACACAACAAAAGGGAATTTCCTTCCAGCAGGATTTAAACCAGTGGCATATAAAAAATGGCCACCCACTTTTTTATGTGCCCTAATGAAAAGTGATTAACAGGGTCAGATGCTGCACTAAATTCCAATAATATCAGCACTGTTGTTGTTCCATGGTCTGCCTTTATAATGATGTCATTCAACACCTTCACAAGTGCACTCTAAATATTATGACACCTTTCTGTGGAAGAAAAAAGATTGTGAGAAACCTTTTTTACTTGACATCATTGGTACTGGATGTATTGATGTACAGACTAACCGTCTATTATTTTGGATTGGAAAGTGGTGAGTTCTTAAAGAAGATTCTGTTAAAAATTCTAAGAACCATGAAATAAGAAATGCATAAAAAAGCATCACCATTATATATATTTTTTGAATTATTGTTTTATTTCTATTTTTTTCCAGCCTGTTAGATATAGTCGAGGTCTGTTTTAGTAACAAAATACTACTATAATCTTCCACTTATTTTGTTATGCATTTTAGAAAAGCTGTTACCCAACCCTTTATCAAAGGTATCTGGAGGATAACACTCTCTATGATCTTAACCCTTCAGTAGAAATACAGATAACATCTGGTATCTGAGAGGGATTTCTTCTTTCTTTTGTTTTATTAAGTATTAAAACAAATCAACAGCCAGTTTTAAAGTAGAGCAAACTATATTAAAATATGGTATCATCTGATAGAGGTGCACCTCTGCAGTAGACATATTCAAAGATACACATATAACCAAAAAGTCCTAGCATTGAACCATACTTCTCAGAGAATTTACTGTTGGTTTGCATGCAAAAACAGATTTGTTCTCTCTGATCCATGTAAACCACAATTATAGTCCCACACAAAATTCTCAATCTGCCACATTCAATTCACTTTAATTCAGTTTATTTATAGAGCGCCGACTTTGAACACGTCATCTCCAGGTAATTTACAAAGACAATACAATTAGATTGGTTAAAGTTTCTGTCAAGGAAAACAGGTTGATTACATCAAGTCATGGATGAGCATTATCATTAGGGACGTGCAATTAATGCTCAAAAGATTTTAGAAATCATGGGAAGGAAATACACATTCATATAAGCTTTGCTTCAATGGATATTTTAATTTATTTTCAGTTAAAACTGGCAGGTTTATCTAATTCTTTAGATGAGTGCTCTGTACTGAACTCTGAAGAAAATTTATTTTGTTTAATTTTAGAGACAAGTGAACAATTGTTAAAAAAGGTTTCATTTTAAATGGTGGGATTATTACAGAGTGTGGGAAGCTGTAATCCATAAACCGATTGTTTAGATATATCATTTCACATGTAAGCCTGCAAACATACACCCAGGAGGTCCTAAAGGCAACATCTGCACCAGTCTTCCTAATTTGCAATGAACTGGAGAAGCTCAGGGGAACATAAAAGGAGATCTAAGATGATAGCTATGAAAGGTAAAAGCGGTAATCCTTTGATGACAATATGGTTTGGTTTGCTTTGTATTTGAATTTGGTGTTTTTTGTGGCCTTTGTTTGAAAGGTGTTTGAACTCTTTTCTCAATTTGGATGAAAGTGAACCAGACTAGTTATTTTAATCCCCCTGTGTTAAACAAATTGGTGCCTGGATACTTTTTGTGTGCATAGGGAATAGCCACTGTCTTTTTTGTGGCATAGACTGAACGTTTTTTACATTTATTTGATCAGGAAGACCTAAAGGAGACACAAAGGTTTATCTATCATTGATCTGACTTTTTTTTTTTTTTTTTTATGTGAAACACCAGGTAAGGCCATAAAGTTGGTTTAACAGTAAGCTGGATGAAATGTAGTATGAGCGTCAGTTAAATAAAAGACCTTAGAGATTATCTTCTCTATCAAAGATCTGCTGCTTCAGGTAGATTCAGCCATGATATTTTTCCTCTCCTTGGCTACAGAATAGCATCCATATCTAATTGGCACATCTAATTTGCTGCTCTATGGGTGTGAACTTGTGCGCATGTGTGCATGCATGCTTGTGTGGGTGCATGCATCACAGAAACCATCTGTTCGACGTGAGCTGGCAAGAGATTCAGATCTGAGCCTTGCGTGGCATCTGGGGTTTGACATCCTCTATGCCATCTACTCTGATGCTTCTTTTTCTGCTCTTTTTTCCTGCTTATATCCCATTTCACTTCCTCTCTGTTTGCTGTTCATTTTGAATCAGAGAATTGATGTTTATGGTTGCATGGTTCTTCAGTTTTATCCTGTGCTCATTGGATTAATATGATTTCTCGAATTATTAGATTTTTTGGCCTAAAAATGTATAATGCTTTGTTTTGCTTAGTAATCAGATTTCGCCATAGAGCTAAGACAGCTGAAGAGATGCCACACCAGCATCCTCCTTTTGCATTTGGCTCTTATCTCTTTAAATTGATCAGAGTGAATAACATGAACCATGATGCAATATATGAAAACCATCATCACCTGAGAAGGCCTAGTGACATCACTTAAACCTGGATTTAGTCAATGCTTTATCGATTTGAAACAAACAAATCTAAAGCTCCCAAGATGCCTGACTACTTCACTCTTACTTATCAATTAAGGCCACCTATGACACCTCTGAATCCATATAAATCTGTTCCAATATGTTTTGGGTTAAAAAGGTCTATAAATACAGTATATTGCATAAGGGTTCACATCAGGATAATAAGGATACTGATATTTAGAATGTAATTATTGTCAAGTGGAAAAGAAAGGATTATTATGATTATTTCAAACTAATAAAATCTAAAAAGTGAGGCTTGCTTATTTAATTAGCTCCCTCTAAGTCTGAAAGCGATGCAGATGTCACCTAAGTAGCACACAATCCGGACTGTATGAAACAAATATAAATTGGAAAGGAGAAAGGATCTAAACTTGGAGTTAAGAATAGCACTAATCATAGAGACAGCTGAAAGACATTTGCAGCTATGAAAGAGCTGCAGAGATTCTGAGCTTAGGGTAGGAGAGCTTGTTGACAGATCAAGGATCTGCATTTAAGACCATTGCCTTAAACACAGGCCTAGAAAATTATAACAAACTTATGGATATATGTTGGAAAATACCTAAATTCAATTAAAAAACTGCAGCAAAGCCTTCAAACTGATATCTCCAGTTGATTTCCAACAACTGTGGCTGCATCTAAACTTTTCACTCTAAAAGACTTGCATCTATAAGTGAGTCATGAAGGCTGAAAAAATAACATCCACCCATATTCCAACCTGAAAAACTGCCACAGAGAGAAAGTGTCATGGTTTTGGTTATATTGTGCTTTACTTTGCTCTATGTTCCCTAGTTTTATTGGTTTAATTCCTTTTTTGTTATTTCTAGATTTGTTAGTTCTCATGTTTTTCTGTTGTCCTCTGTAGCCCTCTTGTGTGTGTGTGTTCCTTTCCCCTTGGCTCCCTCGTTGTCTCCTCTCACACCTGCTCCTTGTCAGCTCGTTAGCCCTCCCTTTGTCTCTGTCAGCTATTTATGCTCTCTCTCTGCTCTCACTCTTTGTTGGTTCCCTGTTGTTGCTGGTCCTGTCATCGCTGTTGTCGTCTCACCTCGTCTCTCTCTGGGTCCTTGTACTTGTTTTCCCTTGAAAACGTAATACATGAGTATTCAAGATTGATGGTTATTATTAGAAATTAAAATATCTTTGCCATCTTTTTAATCTAGAATAAATTTGAACCTTTCTGAATTTTTAATATGCTCTCTTATTACACTCTAACCATGTAAAGGTGTTATAACTGTGCTATTATCATTAATGTATTATGATTTTTTTTGTTTAAGGTTTCACATAGACTTTGAAAGTTTCCTTGTTTTATTGGCATCCATTTAACATCACACTCATCTCTTTTTAAATTTGACATAATAATTCCTTCTTCATTTAAAAATTGTTTGTAGGGCTTTTAATGGCCCTGCAGTTAACCTGGCAGTAGCCAGATTGATATGTGTAGAACTGACTTAAGTTCTACATTAGTTGGATTTGTTGTGAGATTGAAAACTCTGATCTCGCGACAATCCAGTTTGCAGCGCAAGGTTACTGCAGTTCAGCCCATGGAAAAAAATAAGATATATATCAATCAATCAATCAATCAATCAATCAATCAATCAATTTATTGTCAACTACAATTTACATTGTAATCCAGATTTCTGTTTCTGTACAAATCATTCATCACATACAGGGGGAACGATTCAATAAGTTCCTATTTCTGTCAAGGGCCCCACCATAAGCCGGTTCCCAATAGTGCTGCCTTTATTTCTGTATTTCAGTGTGGCACTGAATAACATATGACAGGATTTTTGTTTATTGTAACTGAATAGATCATATCTAATACAAAACAAAACAACAAATATATATCAGTCACTGAAATCCTATTTATTCCATTATTTATATTATTGTAAAAAAACTATTATTGTTTTTCTTTAAAAGTATACTTGTGTATTCACTTCCATTCAAATAAACTTTGATTCTAGTTTATTTATATAGCTCTAATTCGCAACACAAGCCATCTCAAGAGACTATATAGAGACAATTCAATCAGATCATACAGTCAGAATGTTAAAAAGATTTTAAAAATCTAAGGAAAAATCAGCTGTTTGCATCAGGTCATTGACTTGCAGCATATAAGCTTATGTATATTGTCATGGACTCTACATCAATCCCTCACACTGAGCATGCATATAGAACCAGGCTCAATATAAGCAGCCGTCTGCCGAGGCCAGCCAACAAGTATCTAAATTTGGGTGCGCATTTCTGAAAAAAAGTTTATTCACCCTTAATTTAAATAAGTAAATAAGTTGATCTGCCAATGGAATTAGTTTTTTTATCCTTAAAATAAAATAATCAGATATTATGCACTTAAAATAAAATCCTGATGTTGTTTTTGTTCTTATTTTGAATGTAAATTGTCATATTCCATCAGCATAGTGTGTCACTTACTTGCTCAATTCAAGAAATGTTTTTTTGTTGTTGTTTTTTGCAGTGAAGGACAGAGAGGCAGACATTCAAAAAGAAGCAGACATACAAAATGTAATGGTGAACAAACTCCACAGATGGCTCTGTTTAGGGAAAAACAATTAGCAGATGAGCTTTGAGACGGTTTTCAGGCCAAGGGATGAAAGAGGTCACATACTGAGCCCATAGGTTTATCTACTGTAGGAGAGAAACCGGACTAAAGACTAAAAACCATGCCCAACTCTATCATCTGTAATCAAAAGTGTTGATGGAAGTAGCCCAGCTGATATTTCTCTGTGGGGTGGGGTCACTGTCAAATAGGAACAGAACATATGAAGCTAAATTGAATAGAAAAAAACTAGAGCATCAAGTTTTAGGTTGTATTAACAAATACCATAGATTTTTTCGAATATTGATAGACTGAAACAATGATGAAAATGAAAATGGTACTCATGTCCTCAAGCAGCCTTAACCTGTAGAAACTATTTTTGTAATTTAATGTTTGTCCTAAATGTGTATGAATGAATAAAAATATGGTAAAGTGTACTGACCAGTGACTGCTAGATTAAATAGTTTTTGCAAGATGCTTTTTGGTTTCAGTTATTTTCCAAAGGGATTATGGATCATTGAATAAAATGTATTCCTTATTAATTCCTGAGGCAAGTCAGCAATACCAGCTGTGGAGCTTCCTTCCATGTCAACACATAATGTGTTTGGTTGTGCAAATGCAGAGGGCAGCTTTCTGTAAATTCAGCTTCAAGACAGCATTTGAGGATATTTTTGCTGATGAATGTTTTGATGAAGCTGAGCTCATCAAAAATAAATTAGATTTCAGGTCTTAGCACAATTCTGGATCATCTTAAATAATAATTGTTTTTTTTTTTTTCACACCAGGCTAACTGTGAGGCTTCATTCAGATACTGTAGCTTAATTTTGCTTTTTAAAATCTATTTGCATTTTGTTTGTTTTGACAGAAAAAAAGTCGGCAGCATTCAGCATGTTTTGCTGGAATGAGCAAGAAACTGCTCTTAGAAAATGACCTCCTGCTGAGCTGGGAAAAGTGCCTCCCTTTTTTCCCCCAGCTGTTTCCCAATTGTCAGATCTCTTTTAAATTTGTTCAACATTTTTCATACACCCTCAGAAAATGCCTGAATCTTCACTCTTCTTCTCTGTCATCCATTTCTTTCTCTTTGTCACTCTTTTCTGTTTTTGTTTTTTTTATTCCTATCAGCTTCCTCTTTAGGAAATTGTGCTTCTTCCTCTTTCTCGTATTTCATTGGCTGAAGTCCATTAGAATGTGGAAAAATGGCAGCAGAGGAAATTCGGTTGTTGTTTATGTCCTCTGAATATTTGTTTAAAACAAAAAAGAGCACCAGTAAGGACTGCACATTAGTGGAATTATTTTTTTAACCGGTCTTTGTGCCAACTTCAGCAGAACATACAGTACCTTAGGCACCTGTCAAGTGACCTATTCAAGAGTGTGTAAAGATAAATGTAAAATACAAGCAAAGTGTTGTGACGAAGCAGTGTCAACTGTCCCATATAACTATAGGTCAACATTTTTACCCACATATACGGTAAAAAAAAAGCAAAATAATATAGCGGGATCTCTCCACATCCAGAGGATGAATCAAGTATCTTGGTGTCCTGTTTATTCTGACTTAGTCAGGGTTGGTGGATGTTGTTGTGGACCCAAATGCAGAGTAAAAGAGGGAGAAATTGTTTTTGCAGTTTTAATACTGAAGTAGATGGTACAAAAACATAAATCCAGAAATAACAGGCAGGGAAACCGAAAACTAGAGACGTGCAGGAGAACCATACAAGAAGCAATGAAGAGGATCTGATCCAGCAATGAGGAACTGCACAGAAAGTGTATATATGGGGGAAGAGAACAAAGAATGTCACCATATATGGTGCAGGTGTATGGTGCTAGATTGGTCTCAGTTTTCACAAATACACATATGTGATTCATACATGCACAGGACAAGTTCCACAAACACAGCATCATTCACGTAAGCACAAAAAAATCCACACACACAGTACAAGATCCACACACAGTACGATTCATGCAAGCATACAAGATTCACACACGCACAGCACAAGGTTACCCAAAGTATTTCTGGTTCATAAACAATTATAAATTAAATTACAAAGTACCAATAGTCTTTAAACTTCACTGCATTCGTGTTTGGATTTTTGAGATTCTCCTGATGTGCCTTGATACACAAATGCATTTTTTTAAACAGTGGATGGTTTGCAACCAATCACAGAGCTCCCTTGTATTAGCCAATCACAAGGCCAATCGTGCTGTGTGTGTGAATTTTTTGTGCTTGCGTGAATTGCGCTGTGTGTGTGTGGATCTTGTGCTGTGTGTGTATGAGTCACATATGTGTATTTGTGAAAATTGAAACCGATCTTCATACAGGTGTGGATATTTGCACAAGGGGTTAACAAAGAGTAACTCAAAAAATAACACTGTTTAAATATAACACCAAATCGAAAAGTAATCAATGACCACCGATACAGAATGACATACATAACTGAAATTTCAAGAAGAAAGTTAAACAGAAATCCATAAAGGGCAGAATGGAATTCTACATTCAGCTCAGGTTACCTGTGTGCCTTACTGGAGATTTTAACATTAACACTTGAAATGTTTACAGACAGGTTAATTGCTTTAGCTTTTGTTATCTCAGATAACGGACATACAGTGCACATTTTTATTTCTAAAACTTTTCCTCTTGGTGAATTCAAACTTATAGCTCCTTATGTTCTATTTATTTCAATGACTGAAATCTCAAACTAATCATTAAAAGTCAAAGTGGACAATTCTTTGCAAAAAGTTATTATGTGTGTATTACCGTGGTGTTTTTTATTGTTGGAGCAGACAAAATTTAATTCTTATTATTTCGAACTACAATCTTTTTCACAAACATCATGTTTACAATGTGGTGAACAAAGGGCAGACTCTTTCTTTCCTTTTGTGTGGAGCCAACATTTTGCTTCTCCAAAGCTACTTCTCTCGTATCATTGTTTTAAATTAATTCTTGTAGATCCTAGCCATGTAAACCTTGAACATAAATTTAAGTTGGATACCACTATTGATGCTCTTTCCTTTTGCTGCCATTTTTTCAAGCTTTGATGCTGAATTGTTAGGTTTCAAAAGTAATGGTACATTAGAAAAAACACTTTAGGAAAGCTACATTGATGAATTTCAATATTTTTGTTTGGAATATGCACTTGGTAAATGTTTAGTTATTTGTTGCTGCAATCTGGGAGAATTGTTTGGTCAGAGAGGCAATCTGTTCTCTTGCATAACTGCTCGGATAATATGAGGCACCCTGCAGTGAACTATTCTAATCCCAGAAACCTGAGGGGTGTTTGGCACAACATAAGAGAAACCTTCATTCTTCTAGTAGCTTAGAAAGTCAAACTGCTTTTCTAAATACTAATACTTCAATAAACAAGCCATCATCTTGTTACTTTATTTGCAAGATAAAGTGGCTAAAGATTGCATTGAGCAGTACATGAGTGAGTGGAGGTGAGTTTGTTTGTGTACATGAGCAGAAGAGATAGTCTGATCCTGGTTAGAAAAAGAAGATTGGGGGCAGCACCAAGACCCACAAGTAACAAACCATTTCGTGGTCCAGTGAGTCTAATTTTAAACAGAACAGGGTCACCCACCTGTGAAAGGTGGGAAAATAAATAATATATTCATGGTAAGCAGGGATAGATGAGTGTTCAGGAAAAAAAAGAAAAAAACATATTTGTGGCTGAATATTTATGGAAAAATGATTCAATTTAATTGAATTAAAACATACTTTATTAATTCCAAAGGGAAATTAAATAAATATACCTCAGAGATGAAAGGTTATATTTGATGTTTTCCAGGTGTGAATGTGAGTGAGGAGCTTCCGCTTCACAGAGTGACAAAGAGCCCTCCGCTGATAGATCAACATAGAGGGCCGCCATGTCGCAGCAGCAGCGGCCTCCAACCTCCTTCTACCCCGGTGTTGCCACGGCGTTACCTGCCACCCCCGCCAAAAAGCTCCCCTGGAGGTGAGTAGATGTTTGTGAACAGAAACCATTCAAAACACTATCTTTACTCTTCTTATTGGGGTTTATGAGGAGCAGAGCTGTATTTATAAGTGTTGATGTTACATGTAGATGACTTATGCTAAAAAATAGAATAATGAAAAATATAACTTAGTGACAGCACTGAATGCTGCAGTGCTGTCACTACATTATTTTTTTCAGTTATTGTTTTGCAAATTATTACTGTTTAAATGGCAGCTTTTTTGTGGGGTGGAGTTGTACTTTTCTCCTGAAATATAAAACCTTTAGAGCTGAAAGCTGAGAAAAAGTGAAATTCTTGCTAGATCTCACCTGACTTTGCAAAAGTAACACCAGTTGGGTGAGAAGCTGGGACACTTTTCACACACAACACTATTTTTCACTTGTAGAGTGAGATTTAGAATAAATCCATATAGAATAAAATGTGAAATGTTTTATTCTTTATAGCGTCATATTAATTATCATATATATTTTCTGGGTTGTTTGACTAACATACATGTTTGGAAGAAAAACAGCAACCCAGAGATCCAGACACTGCTGTTGATTCATTTTCTTTTACCTGGTTTTATCCTCATGTTTGGTTACTTACATGTTTGGGTGCTTATTTTTTGACAAGATTTGTCCCTGTCAAAATCAACAAACATCCGCTACGTTATGTCATCAATATAACAATGTTTTCTTTATGTAGATTAAAAAAGGCTCCGTTGACCGATATACAGGGATCTTATACCTTGAACTGCCACTGTCAGACTGTTGCTCACATTGTTTCTTTTTTTATGTTGTTTTCTTTCCATTGTTTCTTGATCTCATTTATTGTTATGATATTTTAGGTATCCTGAATATTAAAGGTATTGTGGAGGATTTTGTCAAATTTTTTTAAAAGACCCACCCTCTCCACAAAAACATGCATGTGCAATAGCATGCACAAGCCCATTTCTCCTCTTGCACGCTCTCTTTAAAAGTTGCTGTTCTCATAGCTCATAAAAGCTTACTGTGCCCTATATCTGCCCTGACCCCTAAATCCCTCAATCACTATATATAGCGGGGACTATATAGTGTACTTTCTAGTGAACGCAGTCAACTTACCGTTCGGATAGATGATCACTTACCCGTTGGGCTACTGCGCGATGCCTGTGCTATCTATGTTATAAATCACTGCTGTCAGGTAGCGACAGGCTATGGCGACAGCTGGCCGCTGTGACAACAAATCTCATAATGCTTTGCGATGCGAGCTCTCCACGGAAAGCATTTTGGGATATATCTGCCAGTTCTGAGGCCTTTCTTTTGTTCTCATACACTCCGTAGACACTTTTTCTCTTACGACCGTCGGCCATTTTTGAAAACCGCGGTGAGAAAGGTGAGCTTCAATGACTGTCTCAAACCGTAGCTCCCCACAGATATACGCCTGAAGGTGCGCACCCGCAGAAAAAGATACCCGGACAAAAACTTAGGACGGCCTTACGTAAACATTTCGTCAAAATGATTGACAATTAGGAGGACCAGTTATTTAGATGCTCCACCTGGAAATAATAACCGGTCTACTTAAAGTTCAGTGTAAATCCATTCACTCATTCATTCACACAATCACTTCATTAAAGTACTTTTTAAGATGTTGAAATCATGTGATCTTGTCTTATGACCTTTAATTTTTAATTTACTTAATTATTATTTCAAATTTTCACAATTTCTCTTGATAAAGTCCCCTTTGTGCTAATGGAATGCACTAAAATAAAAAAATAAAAATCTGTCTGCGGCTTTATGGAAGGCGATATATAACCGCCACCAAAGGCTTTTATCTTAATTGATTTGGGATACCATAGGGTCTCTTGAAAAACACTGAAGGTCAGGTTTTCACTGTTGAAACATGAAAGATGTTTCAATCAGATCCACACAGGTAACTGTTGCTATGCTTTTTAATAATCTTGCAATATTTTCACATGCGCCTGGTTCTTATTTTAGAATTTTAGCTATAATTTCAAAACAAAACAACTATAGTTAGTTTACCTCCATTTTCTCATAAAAAATGTTTTCCTATAACATTAGAAATCAATTTGTTCATAGGAACAGTTCTTGCATATAGCCCAATAATCCTAAAGGCTCTATCTGTTACTTTGAAATGTTGATTTGACTTGGGTATATTTTAATAATATTCTATGTTTTTAAGCAGCAGATCTTGGATTCAACCTCTTCTACTTTGATATTACTGCACTGTATTGGTATGAATCTCCAGAGTCACTGTAGGCAGCCCACAAATCATGACTGCTAAATATCACTGTGCACCTTTAAAGACTTTTAACCTCTGGAATTTATTACCATCAGATTTTAGGATCCTTTCAGAGTTGTTTATTTCTAGGCTTAAGAATCGACTATAGATGAACAAGAATTGCTAGATCTTATAATCGATTTGAAGGCATAGTTTTATATCACTTTCTGGTCATTTATTGTATTCTGTTCATTTTAACTTTGCATTCAACTGTTAAAGGTTGTACTTAGAAAATGTGTTGCAAATTAGCCATGGCTATAAACATTATTAAACAATTTTGTAGACATATTCCAGCACTTTTTATATTGGCATGATTTGATTTTTGATCTGCACACCTGCAGCATGAGCCACTCTGAGAGCAGCTTATGAATGACAACAGATTAAGTAGATGGAACACACAATAGTTAACCCATAAAAAATGTCTTTGGAGCCATGATGTATCTCTCCAGGGTTATAAAGGGATTTTTTGGGGAACAGAGGCCTCTCTTATATAACAGCTTTAATTAGTTTCCTTTCAAAGCCACTATTTTCCCTCTTCTCTCTGCCTCCTGACAGGCTCTCTGCGAACCTCTTGAAACCCTTCTCACTTTTTTCTCTTCACACAGTTTCATCCTCAGCTCTTGGAGCTTCAGCGCGACACATCTAGCATTGTTCTGTAAAACCTGCTGCTTGCTTTACACCAGCACATTTCTCCAGCTGTGTAAAATATATTAGGTAACATAAAAGTAAACACACGAGCGCAACATAAAATAAAACATACTTAAATGTCTAAAATAGGACTAGATGTCCTGTTCATGGTTGACAGATGGTCCTGATGAACTCTTATATAGCACACAGCAGGGGGGGATAAAAAAGGAAGAGTAATAAAAAAATATGAAAAACATGAAATATGAAGGTTTCTGGTTTAATGATTGAAGGTATGAGACATTTCATAACTGGAGCTCTTCAGAAAGTGACTATACAGCGAACATTAAGACGTCTTTCTGCATAGATTTAACCTATTTTACTTGCATATGTGTGAGTTCTCTCTGGGTACTCCGGTTTCCTATAATGGATGAAAAGCATGACTACTATGTTGTTTGATTTCTCTTTGGAATTGGTATCTGTTTTGTCTGTTTGGTATTTTTCTGAATGGGTTCTCTGCCCATTCTCTACTGGATAATTATAGCAGCATGAGCTAACAAGGTTTAACATGTAAAGACAATCTAAGGAGGAATATACAATCATAATAAATACATTTGATTTTTTTTTAAAGAGCATCAATTTTAATGCGTCTAGTATAATTTTATTTAAAAAAAATGCTTTTATAACATTTATCCCTGTTAATTATTATGATTTTTCATCACTTGTTAATAAAAACCTTATACCTTGTTAATATATTATTACCTTATAATAATATAATCTGATAGATACATAGCGCAATTGGTTTTTCCAGATGTTTGATCTGTGGGAGCATTAGCAGATGTAGGATTGCCAGAGGATAAAACCCCTCATTGTTTTATTCCTTTGTGTTAACAGTTGGCAGGAAGGAGTTTCAGCGGAGTTTAGAGGTCACACGTTCTCTCCCTTCTTCCCCTAAGAGGCTAGCCGTTGTTCCCCCTAAGCTGCAGTCTCCAGGTAGGTAATCATTAAGTCACATTTTATACAGAAACTGACGAGAAAATGAATACACACAAAGTGGCTCTCCTGTACAACTATAAACTTTTTTTTTCCAACAATATGAAACAGAATAAAAATTGAAGAGCTATTTTTTGGTTTACATTTCACAAATAAAATAAGAGGGTTTAACAGAGGTTATAAAAGTAAATTTCAAAGTACTGTACAAGTTAGTCTCTATGGATTTATTAAACATTTGATTCTATTAAGGAATTTAATAGAAAACTGGCCAAAAAACAGAGGATGGTGTATTTCCAACATTTAAATATCTAGATTTTGCAGAGTTTAGCATACAGATAATAAAAAATACAAAGTCTTATTTCTTAGAAAGAAGAATATCACATTAATCACTTCAAAAATTGTTGATAACACTTCAGCCGGCTGATCACCTGAAAGCCATGCCACACTGCTGCAATAATTTATCCTTATACGGTACAGTACCCTTTTTTTTTATTGGATGCATTTTTGTCTGGAAATATTTTTCATCTGTAATGCTAAGATTTTCTGATAAGCTGAACTTATGATTCCATAAATCATTAAAGTTAACATAAAAAATATTTGAAATTAATTAAATTGTATTTAATCAGCTTACTTAATGCTCATGTAATGTATACATTTCACTTTTTTATTGATTCAGTGAAATATCTAAACTTAATTGATAATTCTGTAATTTAATTTAATTTAACGATGAACTTTCTCAAATATTTAAGTAGTTTGTAATTGTTATTATTAACCATAGCATTACTTTTAGCTTTGCATATCAAATGTGCATATAATGCAACAATAGGGTTTTTTTCTGGATCTTCAAAGTTATATTTTTAACACATGGTTAGTTTGATTCTTACCGTTCTCCTTCGTATGTAAATATTAGATCCTTGTGTTTTTTTTCTCTGTTTGTTTATATTTCAAACTGTGAAATTCACCCACATCCAAAGGAAACTTGTGGTTTTTCCAAGTGTGTCACGCTGAGTGTTCAGTTTCAGCTAGAATTTGATTCAGCAAACAAAAAGCAAGGCTTTTCTTTTTCCCAGCTCTGCAGTGGTAAAAACATTTTGTCAAGGGATTGCAGCAAACTTTCAGCTGTATCCCTACAGAAGAAAGCCTTCCCGAGCTGTGCGTTTTCCTTCTGTCATAAATATTCACCGCAATGCTACTATTTACTTCTTTTCTTTCCTGCACCTTGCTTAATTGTACTATTAACTATATTATCTGGTATAAAAAAATCCTTTTATACTCTGATAAAGAAGAAATGATTTTTTTTCCCCCATCCAGTCCTTTTTCCAACCAATCACAAAAATCCAGGATGCTAAAAAAGCTATATTTTACCATTGATTGCAGAGACAGGAATATTTCAGCTCCAATCCAATAAAACAACTATGTATTGCCTCCCCTCTCAGCTAGGCCGGACCTCATTGTTCTCACATAGTTGCTTGTGTTAATATTCTAAAGCCTTCCTCCCTACCCCATCTGCATCACAATCATTTAGTATTCAGTATCCTCTCTGTAACCTTTCAGATAGAACCTATTGATGTCTTCAAGTATGTGTTCACATGTGTGTTTGTCAGGAAATATGGGGTGCAAATGATTAAGAGAGATACTTAAAACAGAGAGTATGGATGTTGTTAAATGCTGCAAGATGTATGGGTTTTAAAAAGCAAAAATTTGCTTGCCCTTTAAGGGGAGTATTCTTACACTTTTCTTATCAGTTTTCTTTTTTTTTCTTTTTTTACTTATCTTAATGGGTTTTGGACATTTTTCATCATTATGGTCATTCAGTGTCTTCTCCCCACCCCCTCCTACTCAATATCGCCTTGCAATTCTTTTCTCTCTTTTATCTCACAGCTTTCTCTCTTATTTTATCCCCCATCCCACCCACCTTCCTCTAACCAATTCTTTCCCATTACCTGGGACCCTGCACCCCAATCTCTGCCTCATGTTGTCATGGAAACCACTCACACTTGCTTCAGTAGGTTCAGTTGATATGGCTTAGGCTGGGGATGGAAAAGGGGACAGTTCTTGGGTCACAGTGGATGGATTTAAAAAATGTTCCAACTTTAGGCTATAAGATTTTGTACATTTTTGTTATAAACCTTTGAAATCTGACATAAACACGGGTTAATGGGCTTATCTGTATGTCAGCTTCAATGTAGGTAAGCATGTTTGCCTAGCTTTCAAATTACCCTCATCATTAATGGGTGCAACAATTTCATAGGCTAATTGTTAACAAACATTTACATAAGTACCAATAAACCCTGATATGTTTACCGTAATGTGCTCTTTGAATTAATTCTAATGCAGCACAGATATTATTCTCATTTGTCATAAAATTAGAGGAAGGAATATCAGATTAACAACGACCACTAAGCGTCCTCTGCAGAAAAGATTTCATTAACTTGCAATCATTTATCTCATGAAGCTGATCATTAGCAGCAGGTCCAGCCATAGCTCTCTTCATTTAACAGCTGTTGGTTTCATTAGTACATCAAAATAGAAATCATGAAGATATATGCAGTGTCATGTTTTTGGGCTGACCGACACAAAGTACAGTAGTCCATAACTGAAGAAGAAAAGAAAGATAATGCATGAAATCTAAAAAAGTTTGGGGAGCTTTTATTATTTAGTAGTTTGTTGAACCCCTTAGATGCACTTTGAATTGGATTCTAACTCTGACTGTTCGCTTAGTTTTATTGCCCTGCTAAAATATGAAATATGACTCAATCCACTTTCCTATGAAGTCTGAACAGCTTTTATTGTCTCCGATTATACAATGCATCTCCACTATACTGCTGCCACGACCAACTGGCACCACAGGGATTTTGAATTCAGTGTGATATACAGTTATTTTTTGCATGACGTTAAACATTTTCTACTTCTACATATTTGAACTTTTTTTTGGCAAGATGGCAGTCCTTTCATGCTCTTTTATGTTCAGATGAGTAATTAAACAAAGCTGTAGGATGTTCAAATATTTTGATATTTTCTATACGAACACATTTCTTAGGCTTTTGCAAAAACGTTGGATTTATGACGGGGTTATGTAAATTTGGACTCCATTTCACTGTGTGATATGACTTGTGAATGATATAGGACTTCATTTAGGAGTATAAAGATACGGAGGTGTGAAACTAAACACAGAATACTGCTTTCATATTTTTATTAAAACAAAGAAAACTTTATATCACTACTTTTCCACGCCACTAGTATGTTCTACTATTTTTAAGAATTCCTGTTGTATACATTGGACCTTTGCATATGAATATATTTTCAGTGTGTTGGATCAGATCTCAGGAAAAGCAGATAAAATAAAAAATTCTCTGTTTTGAATTCCAATTTCCTCTTTCCTGTAATACACATAATTCCTCCCATTTTCTACCCGACATAATTTCCTCTGTTTTCTGTTTCCCCCTGAAGTCCAGCCCGGGCAGCGACCTGCAGCAGCAGTGAGGGGTTCCACTCCCACAGGGTCACCACGCCGTGTGGCCCCCCTGAAACCTCAGCAGGAGAGCCTGCAGAGAGAGAATGAAGAGGCTCAGAAGAAAGAGCAAGAAAAGCAAGCAGATGAGAAGAAAAGGATGGAGCAAAGGGAGGAGGTCAGTAAAGAGAAAATTTCCCTCAGTATTTGAAGCTTGCATTCTTCTGCTTTATTCTAAACTCCCTTTTTTGTCACTGAAAGGTTCAAAGGCTGCAGAGGCACTGTGAGCTCCAGGAGAGGCAGCTGAAGGCTCTGAGAAATGAGCTGAGTAGAGCTTCTCTTGGTCTAGATGCCTTCATAATCACTACTCAGCATTACTGCCTTAAGGTAACAAACTGAAGTCAAAAAATGCAAGTAAGGGCCTCTCGCTATTTAGGAAAGCTTAACATTTTATTAAGCATCCAAATATTTTTGTGAAGGGTAAAAAAAGTTAACATTTATGTAAGCATTATCATTCCCTCTGATTTTCTATGAAGTAACTTTTCACAACAGAATCCCCCTGTGAACAATATTTCTCTCTTTATTGTTTTCTCTGGCACTTGATTGATTCAAACACACGTGTAACATTTACATAAATGAACTCGAGGACAGATGCATTTTGTAGCCCCACAAGGTCGATGTGTTGATGTGAAAAGACTGGCTGTCTGAAGAACGGATCTATGATGGTGAATCTGAGCTGGTTTGACTCTGCTGTGTCTGATGTTGTGAGTTAGGCTCCTAGACAGGAAAGCAATGGTACTGTCTGTGTCTGTCTGACTCCTTTATGGTCATTGTCTGAGCACTGCATTCCCTCAGCTTGCAGTAAAGTGATGCAGGAAAAGAGACCTGGAGGACAGTATAAATGGTTTAAGCTCCCCCTGCTGGTAAAAACTACATATGACAGCTGTAGTAACATTTTGCTTTTGCTGCCTGTGTTGGTCTTAAACCCAAGTTGTTTCATCTGACTTTCAGACCTGTTTATTATGGATATGAGATTTATTTTCTTTGAGAATGTGGATGGTTAGCAACTGGTTAAAACAAGCATGTGCTACAACATGTGTGCAAATTATTACCAAATGTTGTATTTTCTTTGTTCATTGGTTGGGACTGGGAGCAAAACTTTTCACTTCCAACTTGTTTTCATTATGCGAACCAAAAAACAGCAGCTTCGTCTGCACAAAGAAGAAATAGTAAGAAAATAAATGATAAGACCAGTACTGCCTTTGCCAGCCAAGATAAAGACAACCAGAGAGATGACCCAGAAAGAGACTTGGAGAGGAGAAGTCCCAGATCTCAATAGAAGAAAAAGTGGATCCTCCCATACATGGGCGAAACGTTGCTTTTATAAGTGAGGTGTGATGCAAGTTTTTTGATAAAACTAACTTCAGCGTGTTTGACCATCCTATCACAGACCAGGTTCAGTGGTGCTTCAGATGTTTGTAAACTGAGCTTCTCAGGAGTGACAGTGGTGACAGTCGATCACACAAGAAAAGATGGTGGGCCAATCAGGAGTTGTAGGCAGACTAAACTTAGGGAAGCAGGCTTCAGTTTGAGCTGCAGTTTTCCTCTTAGTCCTAGTGCTAGGTGAATGTATGTGTACTGTAGCCTAATATTGTTTTCGGACAGTAAAACTTGTAGGCGACAAAAACGGAGGTTTGAAAAATCTAGGGGACATTTCCCTCTTGTCTTCCCTCCAAATTACGTCCATGCTCCCATAGCTCCATAAATAGTTGTAATATCTCTAATAAATAGCAGAAAGGGCAAAGACTAGGGGAAGCTATAAACAATCAAACTTAACAAACCTTACATTTTTCAGGTTAAAGCAAACACAGAGATACTATCAGGCACCAAGTCATGTAAATTGGTTTGATTGAATGGTAGATCTCTGTCATACTTTGCAAACAATAACCTCAGTAATGACCATAATTTAGATGTTAAGTTTTAACAGAAACATTGTTACATGTATGGGGTTGTCAGTGTTACATTTAATTGAATGTAGATTAATTTAATGTCTGATAGAGTTGAAGTCTCCAAACAACAATTTTCTTTAAAAGATCAGACAGCAAAGTGGAAATGTTTTTCTCAACAGCAAACCCAGCAAACAGTGACATATCATCAAAAAGGGTCTAAATATTTTAAAGGTGTTTTACCTGATACTGCACAATTGAATACATTTTCTTTTATCTTTGAAAGGATAATTGCCAATGACTTAGTGAGAATATTCCCACTATATCCTGGAACTAAGTAGATGAGAAGAATCTCCAAGGACAAGTGCATCAACTGATATAAACTACAGAAGTTAAAATAAGTTGTATCTTCCTTATTCTAAAGTCTGCTGCAGCCTTTTGCAGATTTTATTCCAGGACTAAACCTCACCCACCTCCCATCAATATTGATCATATTCCCTGTTTGTAATTTAGGAAACATCTCCAAAACATGATTGTATTGTGATCAGGTTGGTCTCAAGTGTTATTTTCCATAACATGTAACATTAATATGTAAGCCAAGTACTTTTAATTGTGGTCAAATCAAACCAGGTTACCTTTGTCCCCATCTTTCTTCTGTCTCCTTTATGGCCTATAGTAAACTTTAAATGAAACTTCATATGAACATGTAATAAGGTTACTTTTTTTTTTTTGCATAGCACCTTTAACTCATAAAATCAAGTGGGGTTTATTTAAACATTTAAAATTATAATTCTTAAAATCCTATCTGAATAAATATATAAATGCTTTGAAAAAGCATTAATGGAGTCAACACAACACCAAAGTAAATCAGGGAGAATTCCAATAATCAGGGTTGAAAAGCCTTAAATGAAAACCCTCAATCAATTTAAACTGCATAGTTGATGTTGAAGCTAACAGCCAAACATCAGTTGTTTTGTTGTCTTGACATAAAAATATTCAAGGAATATTATTGCACATTCAACTCTATGATTTAGTCTCAACATCACTTTCAATAACAGCTCGGAAGTCTGACAGCGGTATCCAAAACCTGCTATATAGTGTATCTATGAAACTGTTGATTCTATTATAAACCATACAAACATAGTACCGGTAATTATAATTGTTTTCAAAAGATTTGAAACCATCTCAGAAATATGTTTTGTTGTTTTTCTTTTAATTTACAGAATGAAACTGCTGAGAAAGGTAAAAGAAAATTATCCCTGGAGTTACAGAAGGCTAAAGAGGAGATGAGTAAGTTGGAATAGACATTAGGCTACCAGATAATAATTTTAGCTCCTTTCCATCTTTTTATTTTGCTACACCACAATTAAAAATCTGATACTGTAGTTATTTCTACTCACATTACAAAGTAATTTGCTTAAGATTGAAAATATAGTAGTTCTCATTTTTAGTTTGATGTTTCTTGCTGGGAGCATCTGAAAAACTAGTTCTGGTCAAATTATTTCACAGATTCAGTGATTGCATGTGAATAAGAATAAGCATGTAATACAAAAAAAAACAACCTCTGAACTATTTTCATACCTGATTCACCGTAAACATCTAATAGGTTTTAAAAAAAAAGATTATAGGAACACCTCAAAATCACCTCAAAATGGAAAAGTTTGACATTTTCGTTCCCTTTTTAATCTGCTTAATGCACAGCCTTCCAGTCAGTGCGCTGGGAGAGACTCCAGCAGGACAAAACAGCCCTGGAGGTGGCCTTTGAACGCGAGCTGCAGGAGCTCCAGGTGCAGCAGGAGGCAGAGCTGGCTGCTGTAGAGGAGAGCCTCAGGAAGTGTCACGCTGCTGAGCTGGAGCACCTAAAGGAGGAACACCGGTTGGAGATGGAGGAGCTGACGACTCAGCAGCAGGAGCAGGTGACAGAGAGGAATTAAATGATTCACATCAAATATAACAAGCTGTTTGCACATATATATCTATTTATATATATTTGTTGATGTGTTAGATGGAGGAGGTGACAGTTAATCATCAAGCAGCCATGCAGGAGCTCAGAGACATGCATAATATTACCATGGCAACACTGCACGAGGAACATGCCCGTACCATGAGAGGTACGTTGGATTAAAAAAACTAATTGTGATGCAGAAACTACTAGGAGTGACTTCCGTTTATGTGTTGCCATGTTTGTGTGCAGACTTGAGAAAAGCTCATGAGCAACAGAAGCTCCTTCTAGAGGAGGATTTTGAAAAACTGAAGCTTTCTTTACAGGTATTATGTCACCTTAAGACAGGACTTTACAGATATATTCATTTGTGATCATAGTTCTGAGATCTAACATTGCTACTCTTTGGCTTTGGTCAGGATCAAGTGGATACTCTCACATTTCAAAACCAGAGTCTAAAGGAAAAAGCCAAACGCTTCGAGGAGGCTTTGAGGAAGAGTACAGATGAACAAATCATTGTGAGTATAGATCTCAGTGTGTCTGAAAAAGAAAAATCTTTTTCACACATTAATACTGCAGGCCTTAATGCTCAATTCCGATTTATTTAGTGGAATACGATTATTTTGAATGGTTATTCCCATTTCCAAATATATTGGACTTCTATGTGATCCCCTGTGTGAACAGCTTAACTGCTCCACATGCGCAGTAGAGGACACAATGGTGTCACAAGTAGTGAGCGTGAATGATAGTGCTTTATCAACGCAATCTTTTCAAGAAGATCAAAAAGAAAGGCTGCTCTCTGCATCATCATCATCCACTCTGGTTGTTTTTATTTTTTTCTTCCTGCTTCTGTGTTGCAAGACACAGAATATGGACCTTTTTTGAGTATTAATGACGTCCAGGTCAGATGAATGTGACCTGGATGTTCACACATTCCAGGCATTTGAAAAAAAAATCAGATATGTATCAGATTTAGGACCATATAGTCAAGTGGCCTGGGTCACATTTGAAAAAAAAAAAAAAACTCTTATCTGTAATGTTCAGACTGTCATGAATAGATCAGATACATATCGCATATGGGTAAAAAAAAAATCAGATTTATGTCACTTCCGCCTGCACTGTGAATTTATCCAATGTCTCGAAAGAAATTCTAATCCAGTGTGGCTGGAATAAATGAAAAGTTTAAAGGAAAGAAAAGCGGGAGACGACGAGTACGAGTACGAGTTTAAAGGAAACATGTTTTACCTACTGCCTTTCTAAAGTATTCAAACTCTTTCCAAGCTTTTTCTAATTACAACAATAAGACAACGCTTATTTTTTTGTGACAGGCCAACATTTTATAATAGGAAGGGACACTACAGTATGCATCGTGTACATTTGCATAAAGCCCCACATACTCAGTACCTGCAATTACAGCTTAGAGTCTTTCAGGTTTTTCAAGGTCTATAGACTATAATTTCTAAGGAAATCACTTGAACTCAAACAATGTGGACATTGTCTGAGAACATTAATCTTTATGTTTATACTCATATTTTTTATTAAGTATATCTATAGCTGCTGTTTTTTGCAGATGTGTTGTTAACTTTTATTATAGTGCAGGAAAAATTCAGTTTTAGTATTTCAGATGGAGCTTAAAGATGGAAGAACAAGACACAAACAGATGTAATGCAACCTCTGACCATTAGAGGTCAGCAAAGTGCTTCTAATGGGACATTTGGTCGAAGTAAGCTTTATCGAAATTTGAATGCATGAAGTCCTGTATTTAAGAATAGTTTTTGTCAGACTTGTTTATATGTTCTTGGTTTTACATGAAAACCATGCATTTTAATTATTTAAATTTCAAAGTGATGCACTATGTTTTGTTAGTTTATCATTTATAATGCAAAGAAAGTGACCAGTGGTTTATATACAAAAAGCCCTTAATACATTTACATGGCCTTATATATATTTACACAATGTTTATTTTGTTTACCAGGATGCTTTAGCTCCATACCAGCACATTGAGAAAGATCTGAAGAGCCTGAAAGAGGTTGTTGAAATGAAAAACCAACAAATTCACCAGCAGGAAAGGAAGATCTCTGACCTGGAGAAAGTGGTAGGCTCAAATAATCTTTCTAAAGGCAAATTCTTTCAAACCTTGTATGCAAATTACAGATGCAAAGCTTTCTGGACTTAGATGATTATGAGTGTGCGGTGAATGAAAGATTGCTCCGTTGTTTTACTCTAAATTTGAGCAGGCTCAAAAGAACGTGTTCCTGGAAGAGAAGATCCAAGTTCTGCAGCAGCAGAATGAAGATATGAAGGCTCGTATAGAGATGAACGTCGCTATGTCTAGGTAGGACATGTCCAAAGGTTTATTCATAGAGATTCACTAAATTGGTCTCTGAGGCCTGTGTATAAAATTTTATGCAAATGCAAGTTGGGTCAGGAGCTGTAGAGACATCAGGAGTTATCGTGTTTCAGGATTTGCTGGTATTGAATGCTAAAATGTTTCTCAAATAAATGGTGTCTGTCTTATGAGGTGCCGTCTAACTGCTAAAAGCTTGACACCGTTTGAGCTACTATTATAAAATCTTAATGGTAAAGGTGAGTTCTATTAGTTTATGAAAACTAAAGCAGCTTTTTAAATAGATATTTTGCATATGAGCCAATTATAAATCTCTAGGTGGGACACCATTGTCATAAACAATAACTGGATAAAATATAAAATAAACTGAAAATGTTGTGAAATACATAGCCAATGCATTATTTGATGCTGCATTGAACTTTCTTTAGAAAAAGAAGCTGCGTTTGTCAGATATTTTTTTTTGGTCTACAGACAATGCTCAACATCCCAACTAGTGGTAAAATTTCTTTATCGCTCCTTTAGCCAACAATATCTATGGTGTGATTTTAAATACCATTTAACAAAGTCTTCAACATATAAACTCACTAAAAACGGGTGCAGAAATCAGGCATTTATATTAAGAAGTACGTTTATCTTAGTGGAAAACCTATTAAAAAAAAATTACCCCCTGTTTACATTCTGATAGGACATGGGCTGGAGCTATTAGGTCCTAAAGATGAAGATATGGATCTTTATGTCAATTTTACAGAGATTTTATGTAATTGTAACTTTTTTTCTAAATATTTTAAGGGGTTGATTTTGGGGTCTGGTTTTTTTATCTGTATGTTTTACTACTTTCCACTCAAGGCAACTGTCAGAGAAGAACGCCAATCTGCAGGAGTCGGTGGAAAAGGAGAGCACAGAGAAGAAGCGCCTGAGCCGCAACAATGAAGAGCTGCTGTGGCTTCTCCAGACCAGCCCCCTCATGTCCCCGGCTTCATCCCCGCTCCACCGCTCCTCCTTCTCCACCTCCCCCGTTCCCTCCTCCCCACTATTCTCCTCATCGCCCTTGGCAGGATGCGACTCGCCCACCCACTGTCAAGGCTGTCCCAGACAGGCGCAGCACTGCTCACCGTCCCACAGAAGTGTCATCAATCAGAACCTCTCTCCCGGACCAGCCACCCCCACTCATAGGGCCGCTGTCAATTACAACTACTCCTCTGGGCCGAACACACCCACTCACAGGCCGCTGTCAGGTCGCTGTAATTCAAACACCTCTTTGCAAAACTAAAATCAGCTTTCAAAACACACATTCCTTCCTCAGTACTCCAATTCTTTACTTTCTGACAGGAATGGTATGTAAAAGTAACTTAAACCGGTTACCAGAATACTGTACACACACTGTGAACCACCAGTCTTGTGGTGCTCATTATACAGAGATTCTATAAGATGGACATACACACAACACAAAAAAGGCTGGCTGCAGCTACATCTTTCTGTCAGAGATCCATGTTTGTCTTCATGTATTTTCAAATACACTGTAAGTACTATTAAATATTAGAGTAGTTGTTGTTGATAGTTAAAGCTCTCTTGCATGTGTTCTGTGCAGCGTGAGATAGAAATAGCACATTCTGATCACCGGAATATGATGCTCTGGTGTGGTAAAAAGATGCACATAGTCACACACACACATATCCCCAGTTAAATAAGCTGTTCTCCGTCAGAATAATCTGTCAATCAAATTTCTGTTCTCAGTTCTCTCTTTGCATCTGGACAAAAACAAAGCGCCTTAAACTTGGTCCTTCCTCCTCACCAGCAGACAGCGACCAACGTTTTATTTATAAGGGACTTTTGATCAAAAATTGGTTTGTAAATTGAAGCAATTTGCCTCCTCGACTTATATTGGAGAGTTTCTAATTAGCTCAATGCTGATAGTGTAACCTCCTGGGAGCCATGTTACTTGTAAAATACAAAGAACTTTGTGTATTTTTTACAGCCTTGCCAGGTCTTCCTTTCTTAAAATGAGCTCCTCTCTATTTCAGGTCCCTCAGGTCAGCTTTCAAAATCTCTGTTTGCTGTTTTCTATGTACCTCAGTGGGAATGTGCATTCTGTTGTGTCACAACAGCAGAAGCAAAAACGCAACCTAACAGTTAACGGAGAGCTCAGAGCTAAGGAAAGCCTAGCACAGGATTTACTGTTTTAATTGTTGTCTGTGTCTTTATAGTACAACGTTTATATCTGATTTATTTATTACATCGGATTTGCTAATTAAGCAAGCATGTACAGTGGAAGTCTTCCAGTTTTAGTGTAAAACATATTATTGCTGTAATTTGTTTATTGACGCTGATATGTTTAGAAAACAATTGTGTTTGTAATATGTCTTATGGGACTAAAGTGGAATACAGCATGCGGTATTGGACCCTAGGGTGCGGATAACCTGGGTATCCTGAGCATATGAAATAGTGCAGTGGCTTGTATGTGCAAAAATATTCAAATCCCTCAAAACCTTTTAGATTTATTGCATCTATAAGTGAAATTTGTTTTTTATTGGGATTGCTTGTGATAGAGCAGCACCAAGAATTCAGATTTAACCTGATACCTCTAAATAAACATTCAGTGAAAGTAGTGTAGAAGTTACCCTTTACAGAGTTGCTTAAAGTTATTGTCCTGCTAGAAGGTCAATGCCATCTCAACAACCAAGTTTGTGTGCAGCCTGCAGTGCATTTTACTCCCATTAGTATGTCCATAAACTCGGTCCATCCTGAAGAAAAGTATTTCCCAGCATGATGCTGCCACCATCATGTTTCACTGTGGAGACATTGGCTATCTCTCTACACTCAAAAACGTCGGCCCTATCCCCCCTTTACAGAGCAGGGACTATATAGTGAAATTTATGGTGAACCCAGACAGAGGATCACTACTTTTCACTCCACATTGGTCATGAGACTCCAGCTCCCAACATGGTGCCTATGCAATCTTTGTACTCTCTCATCCCCCCTAAAAAACCATGATGTTTTGTGAGCAGAGCTCTTGCAAAGCATTCTGGGATATATATCTGTTCGTCTAGTGACCATTGATGGACACTACCTTTCAAGGTGCATTGTGGGAAATTTTGAGTCCACTACCTTTTCATCCACTAGACATTGGGACACATAAAATAGCATAACCCCTACTTATAGCTCTTGGCTCTTTCTGTTTGCTTTATCCTTTAAAAGTTGGCTTTCTTATTGCTTTTCCTAAACATTAACCTCCATCTTACCACTTTTCTATAAATGCTAGATTTATGGATTGAGTGAATGACAGATTTCTATATATTCTCGCACTTGAGCTGTAGGTCTCTACAGCTCCTCCAAAGTTGTGCCACACTCTTCATTTTAAGATGATGGCGAAAACAGTGATGTGTGCAAAGCTTTTCTGATTTTTGGATTCCATTTTATAATTATGTTCTTCTTTGTGTTGTTCTATCACATAAATCCCAAATAGATATAATAAAATTGATAGCTTTATTTGACAAAGAGTTAAATGGGCCTGGATATCTTTTGCAAAGTACAGTAGCCATAAAACATGAATGCACAGTGTGTTACTTCGTAAATGAAACTGATTCGCCTACAGATGCAGAAAACTCTGCAAATCACTGTTCTTAGATAATGCTCTGAGGAGGCTTTTAATTAAGTGTGTCTCTAAATTATGTAGGTAAAACATAGAACCCTGTTTATCTTTTTGTGATGTGCTTAATTAGGGTTGTAGAACATTATTTATTGTACCTCTTCTCAATCATTTTCAAGATACATCTCATATCCATTTCTCTTTTCAACATGCTAGAATAAATCATCAGAAGTATCTAAGTTATGATTTAACATAAAACATGATTAGTATTTAAAAAGATATTCCAAAGTTGCTCTACAGCTCTGAGGAAAAAAACACACTACATCTACCAACTGTGAATTTTATTCATATTTATCATTTATTATTATTCATCATTGTGTCATATCCACATCCTGTTATGTAATCTGCCCACTATAGTACCCTCAGGTTCATGATGTTTTGTTTTTTAACAAATCATTGAAAAGACTTTTATCCACAAAGCTAATATAGTCTAACATTCACGCAAGATTAACCGCTGTAAATAAAGTCAGAGAGTCAGTGTAAACCATTCTATTATTGAGGGGAGCATGCATTTGGGTTAGTAGCTCATATAGGTGTATTTATAGTTAAACAGACGTGAGAAGGGCCCTGTGTGGGCATTATGTGTTTTTATCATGTAGATCTGGCACTTGTTTAACAGAACTATCTGGCGTACTTGTGCTGCAAAATGCAGAGAAAATATTGACCAGCACACTTGATTTGAATGTTTCCAGCTCGGCAGGCGAGCTGCATGTGAAATGATTATTGAGACATTTAGTGACAATAATGCTCTCAACAAAAAGAATTGACACTCCTGGTAAAGATGCATGCAAAAGCCTTAAGAAAAATGGTTGCTATGAAAATAATTGCTGCTTTTTCCAGTAAACTTTTTTAACAAATTTTTGGTCACTTTTTTGAAGGAATAAAGGTCAAACTTGGGCCTTATTTAAATGCATGTTTTCTTGTCTTTCTCATAGTGAAGAGTTGCTTGCAGAAATAAATCCTTTTTGAACTCAATGACCAAATTTCAAATAAAACATTTTTTTACAATATTCATTTTATGGTAACTGTTAGGAGTAGTACTAATTATACAGTATTCATTCCAAAATATTTTTTTATATTTTAACATGGGATTTTTTTCAACAAAGTTCAGGTTGAATACTTGTTTTTTTTTTTTTGCTGCAGCAATATAAGATTATTGTATTGCTTTTTACACATCTTTACCAGGGGTGCACATTTAAAGTTAAGGGTGATGTTAGTCTTTAAGTTCTTCACCAGCACTTTTTGACGGCCTTTAAAAAAAAAAAAAAAAAAAACTCCTTTAATTAAACTTCTAAATTTTTGTATGACGTGGACACAGGGTTGAATGCTTCTGTCAGAAGAATGTCAAGTGCAGCGTAGGAGAGATGAGCTGAAACTGTCACAATTATTTTGTTTGTTTCCTTTTTCTACACTGATCATTTTTGAGAATGTCTACTCAATTGATAAAAAAAGGAAAAATAATAAGAAAAAAAATAGTTCAGTCAGAAACTCACTGTGTTTTCAGATTGTTTGGGATTATTTCTCACTCCTCCTAAAGGTTCACCTCAGGTGCAAAAACTACAGTTTCAAAGGATGCAACTAAACTATTGTTTACAACTAACAGCATACAGTTCTGAATTTCAAAATAAGTCTTTTGAATGAACTACAGTTTCTAAACACTAAACTGGTATTATAATTACCCTGCAATGTGTCCCGTGGACATCTGTCTCTCACTTTGCTCTGAATGTCAAAATTGTAATGATTGCATTTGATAAAACTCTTTCATGCCATTTTGTTAACTAAAGAAGGACCTTTTTTGTGATTGTGATTTTGTAGCAGCCATATGATATGTAGCATTTGGTCAAACTTGCCCACAAAACAACAGATGATTAGTATTTTTGACACTCATGTAAACGTTCAAATGCTACTGTAGCAAATGTGGCTTTTCAACATTTATTTAGTTTAATAAGTAAAATTTGTAGAGGACCGTCTTTAAACCATAGCTCCAATGGATTTTGATCCTGAGACGAGCTTTTTGGTGCTGATTGTATGTTTGAATGTAGATACATTTACAACCCGAGTCGTGTGTCTTAGTGCACCGACAGATATACAGTAGAAGCATGTTTCCTGCCTTTGTCCATGTTCTTTTCTCTTCTTTGACCTCTGCGTTGTTTATGGTTAAGCTGTAACTGTAGCGTTGGGGATGTAGAAAAATAAAAATAAAACTGTTCATCAATGTAATGTGAACACAGTATGTTGATGCTTTAATTTGGCATTTTTAGCAAAAGGACAGTAATAAAGTGTTTAAAAAGAAATGCAATAATAAGTGCCGTGTGTTCATTTTTTTTCGCAAGAGTTTTACTATTCAAAAGTTTCAATACAACAGCAAATTCTTTTCATTACGGGTTGCTAACAATATGTATGTAGCCTCCAACATAAGACCAGAGGAGAATGGATATACAGTACCTTAAACATATTATGTCATGGCATTTTTCGTATGTTGTCCTGTTAAACTAACAAAATCAAGAAAAATTTAGAAAAAAGGCATAGATTTCAGTGTTCATGCACCTTTTCCATTTCTATTGCATTAAAAATGATAAGAGTGAATTATGCATTTGTATCAGAGGTTATACTTTATATAAGTACCTTTTTGTGTCAAAGCTGCAGATCTTTGGGGAATATGTCTGTGCCAGTTTTGCACGTATAGAAGGTAGAATTTCTGCACATTTATCTTTGCAAAATAGCTGAAACTTCATCAAGTGGAACAGACAGTATTGGGCCAGACTCGTGGGCCATTCTACGGCATTGCCATATTTTAGTTTTGAATTGTTCCATTTTAACACTTACGTGTATTAATTATAATCTTAAGATAAAATGCACCCCTGCCTCATGATAATTTACAGCCTCTAACAGCTTTTCTTCTAGGATTGCCATGTACCTACAGTACCTCCATCCACATTATGATAAGTTATACTTTTTCTAATGGGAAAATGGAATTTCCAAAGCATGATGCAACCACCACCATGTTTATCAAAGGAGATGGAGAGTTCAGGGTGACATGCAGGTATAGTTTTTTTTCCCAACAGGAAGCATTTTGTATATGAACTAACAAGCTCTTTTTTACATTTAGGGTATCCAATAATTTATTTGTGGTTTTCTTCTTGACACTCTTTAAAAAGGAGATGAGGTGTTCTCCAGGAGTTAGCTGGTTTAGAGCGGCAATGTGTATGGAATGTGTTCCCGTTAAAAAACACAGAGGCAGATGTCTGGTTTTGTGGTAGATTTATTGTGATTCTTCTGACATGTACACACATTAAGTCCAGTAGGTAAACACATATAAAGGAAGAATGTTAGGACAAAACGGGAGATAATGAGCTGTACACTGCTGCATGAGTAGGAAAAAAATTTCAGCCATCTCACATGCAGGTGTGGTGCGTTTAATGGAGTTTCAAACCCCTATGGAAAACATCTAACAACATGGACTGTCTAACACTCTTCTAATGTGCACCTTATCTGGCTTATCCACCAAACATTAAGCAATTATATGTCGAATGTTATTTGCTCTGGATTTTGTTTAATAACAAAACTGCTTTTTGACAAATACAGTCATCCCTGAACTGTCTATAGCACATCTTAGTCTTCATGATGCTGTCAGTTCACGGTGGTACTTGACCAACCATTTGAAGCCTTCACATGCGTACATTTAATTACACAAAGGTGGATTCTTTTTTATATTTTGATGAATTGTGAAGGTCAGTTGCTCTGAACTTTGATCAAATGTAAAAGGGCCTGAATATAAAAGCATGCCTCATTTTTCAGATTTTTACTTCTAGAAAAAAGTTTCCTGGTTTCACTTTTAAATTATGGGATCTTAATAAATTGTTCCTGACACCAATAAATCTCTTTTCACAACAAATGTTTTGCAATAGCTTTTATTTGGCATGTAAAGTGGCAAAGTGGATGCAATGATTTCAGAATCAAGACACAGGAGAAGCTTTTCAAGATTTTTTTACAAATTGTTCTTGAGATTTTTTCATTTGTTTTTTAAATAATAAATTGCGTATATCGATATTGATATACGCACATAATTATATACAATATCAAACTGCTATTCGACATTCGATTCAAATCACACACCTAAGAAGAGCCTTGTTTGATCGAGGCCTACAGTAGCATAAAGCATTGGAACATTAGCTTTGGATTCAATTCCCCTTCTTTAGAATGCAAAAGATGATTTAGTGCCTTCATTTACGCATAAAGTGTGATATCACATCCATAGGCAGTGGGAAGATGATAGTGGAGTTCTTCTCTGCTGCGATGGTATTGAGAGTTTGCAAGTAGCGGAGCTGCAGTGCTGATGGAGACTCTGCAATCACGAGGGACGCCTCCTTCAGGGCACGGGAGGCATTCATTTCACCTTCTGCTGCAATCACCTACAGCAAGAGAGAGACGGGTATAAAAATAATGCATAAACACATAGCGAAGATCAGCTTTTATGTGATTTAATTGTCTTTGTTTGGACATTTTGGAGGGAGGCATTGTACAGACCTTAGCCCTGGCTTCTCGTGCTGCTTCAGCTTCAGCTGCCATGGCCCTCTGCAGCTGATGAGGCAGCTTCACATCTTTGATCTCCACACGCTCCACCTTGATGCCCCAATCGTCTGTGGCTTCATCCAGGCTTGACTGGAAGTTACATAAAAAGGATTTTTACCTCATGAAACTTAAAGTCTCTCAAGTGAATCTGGAGCAAATAAAAGTCAGTTTTATCTCTAAAAAATTACTGGATTTATGAATTAAATATAATTTTGTACAATAACCCCTAAGAAGCTATTATACATACTTTTCATTAAGCCCATATTTACATTATAAAAATGTTTCTTTTATTGAATATTCTATTCTTAAATTTCATGTTTTCCTCAGATCTAAGCAGAAAATCATCACAATTACAATCACAATTAGTATAATTTCTTTAAAACATCATTCTTTTCAACATAGTGAACAATGTTACTGAAATTAATTGTAATGAGTCTGTTAAATTCTAATTGCTTAAATATAACTTGAAATACATAACAAAAGGGAAATATATGCTTCCCGTGAAATATTCAAGATATTTCAGAAGCTGTATCCCCTCGAGTAGAGAAGAAATACTAGTGATGTGAACTCTATCACTTTCTAAGGCCTTTAACGGGCAAAATGATGGTATATGACTAAGAAAGGAGAGAACCAAAGAAAGACCTAAGAAGAAATACTTATGATAAATATTTATACCTGCATGCTGTGAGCGATGCCCTCACGATCAGACAAGACCTCAGCAAGGTTCTTGGTGCCGAGAACATTCCTGAGGGTGGTTTGTGCCAGCAGTCGAGTGGAGTAGTCAGCGTTAGATACGTTGGCCACAGAGGCAATAGGGTCACTAACTCGGAAGTAAACCACGCCATCCACACAAATAGTGACTGAATCTTTAGTGAGAATCTAGAGAAATCATACACATTAATTCAGAAAATTCAGTGTTGTTCTATACGTATGGGACATTTCTTTTGGTGATGAGGTGCTACATAAGCAAACATACAGTTGACATAAATAAATACAAGAATATGAAGTTTGAAGTATTTTCTTGTAATGGAAATTAGGTGCTGTTGTGTGCCACTTGCCTCTTGCGGTGGAATGTCAAATGACACAGTCCTCAGATCCACTTTCACAATAGAATCGGTGCATGGTATAATGAAGAACATTCCTTTCAGCATTCAGAAAAGAGGTAAAGATAATTTTTTTTTTTCAACCAAAAAACAGAAAAAAACCCTAACAATAATAGGCAGACATTAATACTACACCTGGTCCTTTTGCCTTTCGGTCTGTAATGCGACCAAGCCTGAAGATGACGGCCCGCTCGTACTCCTGGACAACCTACAGTAGATTTCACAAACACTAAATCAGCTTATGTTCACGCATTCACAAATGCAAAATGCTTGTTTACTGTTTTCAACTCACTCACCTTAAAACAAAACCAGAGTGTGACCGGGAAGGTTACGAAAATGAAAAGGCTTGAGAGAATCATCAGAAACCAGCCGATGCATCCCACAGATCCGACAGGCCTATCAGCTGATGAAAATCACAAAGCGTGTTTCAACAATCATGCAAGTTTCTTGAAAGCTAAACCATTACAGCAAATATAGAATTCCTGCTTTCTTGTTTTTATTTTTTGTTATTTGTGGCAAAAGTAGGCTGTAATGGTTTTCCCATGTTGGACTTCTATTTGAGTTTCTTTTTGAGTTTTTTAGTTATCTATCTCATTCTGATCTTTTTTTTCTCCATTTTGTCTAATTTGGCTCCCCATATGTGTTTTCTCCTATCGTCTCCTGGTTTTTGGTTTCCTGTATTTCGGTTCTTGAATTTGGTTTCTGTAGCTTTTTTCATTAAATCAGCAAAACTCAGCTCTGCCTCCTCATCTCTGCATTTGGGTCCTGAACTAACTTCTACCAAACCTGACTGTAGGCCATATTAAAAGTAAGCACACTATACAGCACAGGTCTGCAGTTTGAACCTTTTAACCACTGTGTTTAGAACTTCATACATGAGACGATCCCCACCAAGTAAATAAAAAAAATGGGGTTATTGCATTAATGCAGGGTGACTGGTAAAATGTAAAGGTCATGAAATTAAATATTAGCCTTCAACTACTAGTATGGACCTTATTGTGTACAAATTATAATACATTACTGCACCACACGTGTCTTTTGTTTACCTGGGACTTAATATACCACATGCAGATAAAAGGTGTGTCGAAGGTTTCCATTGTGTTATCACTGAGAACATGACAGCTCACTGAACACCACAACATCCACCCAAAGAGCAAATATTAAAATGTTTACTGACAAAACATGATCCACGGCTTTGTTCAGATGGAAAAGTAATAAAGTAATAAAGCAAGGCGGACGTTTCTAGCTCAGACTGACTTGTCCATTTCCAGATGAGAAGCCATTAAGACATCTCTTTTAAAAGTTTTTTTTTTGTTATCAGATAAACCACAATTAGATCTTAATGGAAAGTTTCATTTTTGCAGCCTTTGTGGTTTTTGCTATACTTTCCAGCACCAGTATACCCACATTCAAACCAAAACCACATTAAACATCTTCACAACACATGAAATCAGTTAAATAAATAAAAAACAGCTTCCTGTTGTTCAACCTACTAAACTTTCCCAGCTTCAAAGTTAGGAGCTATTTCCCAATACAGGAAAAAATGTCCTAATGGCTCTATTAATCTTATGAAGTTAACAAAATAAGTCAAGAGTACATCACCATAGGTCGAAAATGAATGTTGAATTGAGAATATAATAGGGCAACCAAGACACTCTTCTATGAATGTTTTCAAATCTCTTGTCAAAACCCACCTTTTCACTTTGGCTTTTAACACCTAGCAAGACAGTGGGCTTTATTCTATTCTTTATCTTTTCTTTTTATCTTTTTTTTTTTTTTTTTTATTGCTTTATGTTTTACCCAATTTTATTGATTTGATTGTGTGATTGTTATTTTTACCTGTGTTTTATCTGTACTGTTTTATGTTTTAATTATTTTCTCTACAGTACTTTGCTCAGCTGTGGTTGTTAGGCAATAAAGTAGGAAAAGGCTGGACAAAATGCAAACTGGGTCATAATGTAATAAGTTCCTGTTTTATAGGTCAAAGTTTTGATACTTGGAGGTATTTAACATATGGACAATAATTCTACTGTCTTTTATGGAGAGAAGTCCCTAAAACCCAAATCATGGAAAATTTCCATACTTGTTGGTCAAAGCTTAGAAAAGAAAAGTTCCCTTTCACTTGTTTTAATAGAGCATGTAGACAACGGTAGGGAAGCGAATACACAAACATTCATGGTCACATGCTTTTGGGACCATTTATCCTCCTGACATGTGGTATTGGTCTCTATGACAATGAAGCTTCGCTATCCTTTGGCTTGTGTGGCTCTTTTCTTTATCAGCACAGGTGCATTCTTATCATTTCATGACGTACAATAAACTTGTGCTGTAAGAGCTTCAAGTCAGGATAAAATTTTAAAAAATGATCGAGTTACAGAGCATAAAATTGATCTGCAGTTAGTGATAACACAAATGTTACACAACACAGACTTTTAAATGAAGCATAAACATTCAAGAACAAAAATTGACTTGGCTTACATATCAGGTTATCATTGCTCGCTCCTCTTCTCTTCTGGCTTTCCATTTGGTCCTCCATTTCCATGTGCTGCTTCTCGCTGAGTGAATTTCCTGGATATTGGCTGAGAGGGTTTGTTGCTTCTGAAGGGGAAGTGATACAGCCTTTTAAAGCCTCATCACAACCATGCAATATTCATAATGTGTAGGTGTGGCTTTGAGTCTGAGTGGATCATTAACTGAGTGCAACCATAAAACTTCAACTATGTTAAGAGATAATCTTGGAAAGTTGTAATATAATGGATTGTGGAAAAATAAGAAAACAGAAACATCCTATTTTAATTTTATTAGTGTTACACTAATAAACTTTTAAAGTAATTAAATGTGTGTATAAGTATTTTGGCAAATTGTTAATGGTATCATTTTATTTTTAACAATTAAATAATTACCTCTGCCAAGGAGGTTATGTTTTTAGTATTGTATAAGTACAGTGTTTCTGTATTTATCTGTACAATAAATTTAAAAAGTTATGGATGTTAGACTATTACAAGACAGAAATCAGGTGGGATCCCTCTGTGGAAGTGAATGGGGCGATTGAAATTGTGATAAAAGTCATTTAGTGGAAGAAAATTTAAAACCATTTCTACTTTATATCAAAAACTGATGATGAAGAAACATTCAACTATGTACATAAAAGAAAAGTGGGAATCAGAGCTTAATATAACACTTGTAGATGAAGATTGGCTAGATATGTGGAAAACACATCAGACATCCACCAATTCACGGATATGGAGGGAGTTCACATGGAAAAATACGATTTTTTATCATGCCTAAAGTTAAGAATAATTATAACAAAACAAACATGGGATGTTGGCGGAATTGTGGATTAATGAATGCTGATCATTCTCACATATTCTGGAACTGTCCTAAAATTGATACATTTTGGAAAAATGTACATGAAACTGTAAAGAAGATACTGGGATATGATATTCCTATGAACAGTGCAGTGCTTTACCTTTGCAATTTGAACAATATCAAAGTACAGGTAAAAGACAGGTATTTGATTAAGATATTGTTAATAGCGAGCAAAAAAGCTATCACGAGGAAATGCGGACAGGCAGACCCCCCTTGTCAAGAACAATGGACTGAAATAATAGAAGAAATCTACATTATGGAAAAGCTGACACATCGTCTAAGACTTCAACAAGCTAGATTAGCTTGGAAAAGTGGAGGAAATTGACAAGATTTAAGACAAAAGACAGCGACAAAGATAAAAAAATAAATAAAAATAAATAAACTAGACGGGACAAAGGCCAAATAGATGAATAGCTCGCCAGGGGAAAGCTCTATGTTACGTTGAGTTCAATGTATATTGTTCATGTACACTGTATTTGTAAAAAAGTGAAAAATTCCAATAAAAAGTAAAATGTAAAAAAAAAAGTTATGGATGTTTTTTTTTTTTAAATATTCATCAGAGGTGTCCCTCATACCACAGAAGGATCATTCCATTTAATTTTGGACACAGGAATTTTTTTAAGGATTCCCTAACATTGTAATATAGGGATATTTAGCAGAACAAGCAGTTCTCCACTGAACAAGAAGTTGGCAGCATTGACTATCGATAGCCTCAACATCGGACCTGCAAAAAAGTTTGCAGGTATTTTTACTGTAGACAAAACACAAGAAAAGAGAACATTGTTGGTTTCTTATTAGGATCCATTGAAAACTAAACAGATATTGACATTTTTGTATGCCAATGAACAATTCATATAGATTTGTTTATGATCCAGATAATGTGCGAGTTTTATCTATAGGTGTAAGTCACAATTTGGGGCAACATTAGCTGCTTGGCAGAGGTCTCTGCTCTCTCCGAGTGCTTTTTAATAAATTTTTGGATAGGATGGTGGGTTATTTACAGACGTAATAAATAGAACATGTTCTCCTGCAGATGATTAAATCTTTGACATTTAACCACCGCAAAAAAGTAACCTAGAGGACCATTCTCTCAGGTTTCTTATCAATGTTTTGCTGACTATCGCTGGTTAACTGGTGACACCAGAATCTCACACATCAGAGAATAAGGCTATTTTTCGCATGGTTCCAAGGATGAGTTTTCCTTTGGCCTGCTAGTTGCTGGGGCATCATTTTAGGCCATCGAAACCGCAAGCTGTAAGTATTATTTTGTCGCTAAGCTGTTGATAGCAATGCTAGCATATCTAGGGTGACCAGATTTGGGTTTCTGGCCTAACCCGACCCGGTAACTGTATGCTTCCCCCCGCCTGCCCAGTAAGGTAGGTAGGGGGGAAGCATACGGTCCGTTCAGTTAGTGCTGGACTGTAGTTGACCAAAATCCCGGATGATTTTGAAATCTCCCCCGGACATTTTTTTCGTATGAAAAGTAGGACATGTCCGGGAAAAAGAGGATGTCTAGTCACCCTACCATATCAACAATTTCTATGTTTCAGTAAGTGAGTGCTTGTTGCTATGATGCGTCGTTGCTCAGCAGCTTTGCTCGTTGTAAATCAACCAATCAGCGCACAGCTCATCTAAATATTCATGAGCATACCATAAAAGGAAGAAAATCTGGCGTTTCATTTTAGGGCTTTTAAGCAGCCTTACATTGGGGCTCATAGAACAGCAAATATGCCATTTTCAGCCCAAACAATGTTACACACCCTATTCAGAGACCTTAAAGGGGAACACCGTTTTTTCTTTTTTACATTGGCCCCTTGATTTTACGTTATTATTATCATGTTCTACTCAGCCATATGAGTTTTGTGTCATTTGGAGCTGTTCCGAAGATATTCGGTTTTGTTAAATCCAAGTAACGTGTTCCTAGTCTTCCTATGGGCAACTAACCTGACAACAGCCAGATGCATGTCTCTACAGTAGGCGGAGCGAGACATGCATCTGGCTGTTGTCAGGTTAATGGGCAACGACTTGAAGGCACAAACTAAACTGTTCATAATTTATCATTTATGATATGCCAGCATTCATAACATGTAGGTGAATCACTGTCCCCCAGACATCCGTGGTTATATTTTTTATATTTATATCTTTTAAAAACAAAGCGGCACGTGTATGACGTCATCCGCGCGGCGGACTGGAGTTGTGACAGGCAGCCTGGGCCACAGGCGGCTACGTTCCACCCCTTCTATTCATTCGGCTAGCTAATCTGAATTGTTCAATTCCATTTTGAGAGCGAGATCATCTGTGGTAGCAGCACTAGAAATCTTTCAGGCATGTGAGTAAAACTAGAAGCAGTTAAGCGGACAGGAAGAAATGAACAGTAGCCGGCACGGGCGGACCACATTATACATATATAAATATAAAAAATATAACCACGGATGTTTGGGGGACAGTGATTTACCTACATGTTATGAATGCTGGCGTACCATAAATGATAAATTATGAACAGTTTAGTTTGTGCCTTCAAGTCGTTGCCCTAACAGGGCTCTGAGTGCTGGAATTCTTACTGGTTGGTTGGTGTTCTAAGACTAATGCTGTGAAATTAAGAAAATATCATTTAATAAGGTCAAACTTTTTAAATTCACCAAACATCTTTATGAAATAATCGCAGTTCAAAATGAAGAAAAAAATTCATTCTGCTTATGAGGGAAATGCATAAACATTTCTATTGAAAAACACATATAGAGCGACTATAATAAATATTTTTTTTGGCAAAGGCGGGATAGTTATCAAACAGAAATGAAAAGTATGACTCAATGGAAAGACCACGAGACAAGTGGACTCTTATCTTAAGTTTGAATTCACATGACTAGCACCTGACTGCTTAGAAGTATTAAGCAATAGCACCACTCTTGTTGATAAGTATAGTAAAATGCAGTATAGTAAAAAAAGTGTGCTGGAAAACAATTTACACAGATGTTTGCATACGTCAAATCTGTAAATTAATCAATGGATAGTTTTTAATAAACTGTTTTACAATAAACTATAATTTATATTTACCCATGATTTTTGAATTATTATTTTTATGATTTTATTATTATTATTTGTTGATTTTTCTTATTTCATGGAAATATTTCATGTTTTTGTATTCTTTTTAATCTCTCTTAGGTACATTTTATTATTGTTTCTTCCGCTGAGATGTTCCTTTTATTTAAAAAATGAAAATACTACTTTTCGTATTTCATCAAGATTTGGATGTTTTATTTAAAGGGTGCCAGACAGTCAATACATCATGTACAGAGAAAAAAAGACTCTACAAGATCATTGAGAGAATGAGGAACATACGGTATTTAAATGCAAGGCAAAGAGGACAATCTGTCAACCGCACAGCTGAGTT
>NW_015150652.1:168097-171323 GCF_000732505.1 Cyprinodon variegatus
ATACACACACACGCACACAATTTCATTACATTGTTAAGCTTTTGTATGATGAACAAGTTTCTCTCAATAAATGAAAAATACAATCCTAAAGTTAGATTATTTATTTGAATCAAAAACTAACTTTATCCAATTAAAGAGCTGGTTTTGAAATAAAAAAAATAACTGTTGTATAATGCTAGAAGCATTGTGCTTTGTGGTCGAGTATCTTTGTTTCAGAAGAAAGTAATTTATGTTTTTAATTTACAAATCAATTTCATTGAATCATTAAATAAATTAGCCTTCACATGCTAATCTAGCTTGTTTTAACAAAAATGCATGTCTTGTCAAATACCACAGTAACAGTTCTGGGAGTGTCAGATCGGCTAACTTTGTACAAATAAAATATCTTAATGACAGTAATGTATTCACAGTCGATGGCAAAACACGTCAGAACACCCAAATGTAATCAAAGCTGCCGAAGTCAGTTTGCAAACTGAAACAATCCCACTTCCTACATAAATGGAAATATTTACAGGACTGTGCGAGCACCTTTAAATGTAATTCCATGTCATAAAGAACAGGTCAGTGGAAAGTTCACATTGAAATAACAGGTTTAAGACAGAATTCTTATGTCCATTCTTTATCCTGGTGAATCATAGAAAACAGTTCATTAAAATTACAATAACTATGTTTTAGGTTGTTTTCATAATTTGCATAAAACAATAATAAATCTAGGTATCATAAAAACAGGCAGGTAAAGGTATTCTTGATTCTAATCACAATCTATTCGTTTAGTCTCACAACTTCACCGTTGATATTTACGTCTACCTACAAATTATTAAAAGTATGGCATACATATCCAGACTAGTGTTTCCTTGCAATTAGACACTCGTTCTGTAACATAAACAAAAATAAAAATCCTCTTATGTGGTCCTGAGGGTTCAAGGCCAGTGACATATTATCTCGTGGAAGGATAAGGAGGGGCAAAGTAAAGGGTTCAATGTCTCTGTTTGAAAGTCTCTAACTGTTTGCTTCACTGCCAGCCCAACTGGGGGTGTAGTCCTGGTTGGAGAGGGAAAGGGTTTCCGGGGCCCGGAGGGTAGCTTGGAAAGCTGTTGGACTGAGGAGGGAAATTCTCCAATGCAGATGTTGGATGAGCCTAAAATAAATAAGACAGTAGGATAGTTTTTAGCCTGCCGAGCTGACAGAAGATTCTTGATCACAATATATTGGTTTTAATGGAGCTACCTGAAGCAGAGCAGATGGCATCGCTGGGTTGTGGAGGCTGCTGAGTGCAGCAGCTGAAGCAGAGGGAGTGAAGCCTGGTACTGTGGGGAAAGACAGCAAGCCAGGGAATCCACTACCTCCTGGAGGCTGAAGTCCACCAGTCAAACTGGAACACAAAGAGTTATGATTACATGGTGGCAAAAGCATGCAACTTTTCAAGAAGTACAGCCGATATCGATATCCGATATAAATGCTGCTGTCATGGCCAGTATTGGATATTGACAAATATAAATGCCAAACAAATACAATATGCCCAACCCCATCTCCCTTCTACTTTTAGAAGAAAAAAAATAAAATAATAATATTATCCAATGCAAAACAAGCCAGGCAGTAGAAAGGTGTCTGAGTTGGATCATTATGGCATGGACTAAACAGGTCACCATGATGAGAATCCTCACCACATCCAAAAACATGTGCATTTCTATACTTCGTATTGGGACTAAAGGCCATGGTCAATTAAAACAAAACAAAACTTTGAGATCATTTAGGCTATGGTGTTAAAGGGAATAGTTGTAACAGCAGACTTTATTTGAGAAGTATTTATTTTCTATGTAAATAAATTACAGTAAAAAACATACAGCAAGCTCTTAAGTTTTAAAAATTGTTAATAAAATACTGTCAAATGGACAGCACTAGCTCCATCCAGGCTAAACCTTTTTAGTTTGAACCAGACTGTGTTGAATTTGCAGAGATCACAAGATATAATGAAGATGAAGAGGATCAAATGGAGGAAGAGGGGAGAGTTGGCTGAAGAAGCTGGTGTTTGTGCAGCTGCTGCTTGTAGATGCTAATCCAGATGGAAAGCTATGCTACCATTTCTCTGGTTTGTAACTGAGGCAGTAGGCATTGGGATCAAAACATTTTCTCCAAGATATCAGAACCATGTAATATAACAACTTTAAGATATTTTACTGGCATTTTAAACAGTTTATTATCTTGCAATTAGATTTTTATTTCAACTTAGTTTCTGCTAGCTCAAGCTAATATAGTAAATAAAAGATCACAATTGTTTGTTTTAACAGATATCTCATGTATAATGGCTCAGGAAAACTAACAGCATCATCAATCCAGCAAGCATTGCACAGGTGAAAAAACTAGACCTCCATGGTTGACAAAGGATGTATAATTTATTGTGAGTTTTTACATATCGCAAACAGCCATTTTTAAATGTTTAAGTTAAAAGGAAAGTTACAAAATGTCCATCTAGTCGTGGATCCCTTTAAAAATTGTTCAACTGGTATTATGGGGTACATATTTTGGCAAAAAATATATCCGTTAAATAAATATTCCATACAATGGAATGGATCAGGTAATTTAAGTAATGCGTCTGATCCTACCATCTGAATGTCATGGATGAAGATAAGATAAGATCAGGCAACGTGTCTCTAGTCTAGTCTGTGATGATATGAACCTTGTTTTCATGAATCATTTGTTGAGCGGTCATCTTAAACCAGTTGCTTTTCCCCGAAGTCACCAAGGTAGTTTTTGTTCACATCATTACAACTCATTTGGATAATTTCTCTATTTTCTATAAAGTAATTAGCAGTTTCTGGCACACAGACCAGTCCAGCCATCCACTACCACCAACCAAGTCACGGCCCCAGTCAATTCAATGCCTTCTCTCTGATGGTAACTTCCATCAAAAAGCAGGTAACTGTCCATATATGCTTGAATGCGTAGTTTCTGGATTTAATTCTTTTCATTAAAAAAAAAAAAAAGAAGAAGAAGAACCACATTTCAGTATGTTATCCAAAATATCTGTTTGTATGTATCTTAATAACTTAGCATTTTAAGTTTATTAACACCTGTGCAAAACATTGTCTTATTGTTACATAATATGCCATTTAGGCAGTATGTTTCTCTGCACACCTGGTTTCTGCTGTTGTTTAAATATCTTTAAAATGTTACAAATGGATAGTAATCTGTAAGTTTATATTATATATATATATATATATATATA
>NW_015150652.1:171520-181455 GCF_000732505.1 Cyprinodon variegatus
TTCTATTTTATTTTCTATTATTATTATCTATACTATTCTATTATTTTTAATAGTAATAGCAGTACCAGTGGTACTAGTCCTATTTTTTTCCTTATTAAGTTGGTTGATAATAATTGTTGGCTTCTATTTATTCTTTCCTGAGGGACACACCTTCTTTTCCAGAGCATGACATTGCATCAAAAGGTTTGGCTTGTTGTTCCTTGACTTGTTCAGTGACAAGATAACACAGCAAATATAACTGTGAGTAATCACTCTGCAGGGCTAAAAAAAAAACACTAAAAAAAGGACTTTGCACTGTAAAGAATAAGCTTATGTCTCATCATGGAAAAAGGCCGCTGATTTACAAACTGATTTATGATGCCTTTTTTCAGTTTACAGGCAAATGGAAATCAACGTCACATATAACAGCCAATTGTGTGGTTATTCCACTCGCTATTTACTATGCTGTTTTACTGCAAGATGAACAACTGATCAAATGTTAAATATTACAGCCTTTTAAAGTCTCATTTCTTAATTTTTGTCAAAAGGAAATTAATAAAGTGCTATATATATCATTCCAGTTTGAATGTTATTATTTGGTTTATATGTCATAATATATGTATTATACATATTCATAGATGAAAGTAGAGACTGTCTGTATGATGAAAACGAAATATATAAAATGAAGTAACTGATTCCAACCAATTTCAGGTCAATATTTTTTAATAACAATAACATTTATCTGTGCAGTGACTTACCATTCATAAGTCAATATGATACTCCAGCCAGCACACTGGTAGCATGCAGCAGTACATCAGAGAAGACCAAGGCTGTAGCTTTGAATTCTTTTTATCTAATAGTATTTGTGTGCAAATCTCAATTTGCCAATTTTGAAATGAACTTTGTTGTTTTGTGAAAAATTTCCTATTTTAGACATTTTCAGCAGCTAAACAAAGAACCATCTACTTCAGTAAATAGTTGTAATAAATAGCAAACAAACTATAATCTCAAAACTACCACCCTTTAATTATATTTTTAGGTTTAACTGAGTAAAAGCATTTAGCATTGATATCAATTCTTTTTTTTTTATGCCTCTCGGAAAAGATTAATTCTTTCCATACAATTTGTAGACCTAATCAGCATCTCCTACTTTAGGAATCACTGCCTTAAACCCAGATCTTAGGCCTAGGCTGTGTTTTACAGATATTACTGTCTTTCCTGGGACACTATATTGATCTTTTCCTTTCTCCTTGCTTTAGCTTAGCTTTAATATAAGAAAAGAAGCTACAGTTTAATGGCCTAACCATCAAAATTTCAGGGAAAATTTTTTATTTGCACCCTGATTTATTAGGAAATACAGAAGTGGAAGGTGCAGATGCATGCCGTGACACTTAACTTTTTTCTTTATCAATAGCTAGGCTGTCTCAAATGTACATATTTTAATATTTTATAAGCTAAATAGCTCTAATGGAATACAAAGTTTAAAAAACAGAGTCTACAATTAAAATTCTTTTTTTATTTCTAATACAAAAGCAGCTGCTTTAGGACTCAGTACAGCTGAAAAAAATCGAGGTGAAATCACAACTCATTTCAATAGTCTGTTAAAAACCAGGTTATAATTACGTAACTATGTCAACTGGTGAATGATACATTGACCTATATAAATATCTATATTAGGGCTGAAAGATAAGGAGAAGAATAATTAACAAATAATAAAATCTACTAAATACTGCGTTCAAGCAGTCGTTTATGATTGTGATTTTTACAGCTTTTTTTTTCCAGTAGTCGAACAGACTTCCCAACATCTAAGGCTTTTGCTTATGACCCAAAAGAAGAAAGACGGTAAAACATTTTGATTACTTTTTTTATCCTAAAATATATTGTCTTTACAACATCCACTAATATCACATATGCCTGTAGCCCAAAACCCTAATTTACACAGACATAAGGATAAAAATGGCCAGACGACATATTATCATATAATAATTTCAAAAATGCAGACACATTTTGTTGAATGATGAACTAGTTCATGGAGGACTTGTTAACTTAGGCTGGATTTCTTGACAGGGGAATAACAAAAATACATTTTTAATTTTAAGCAAACAGTTAAACTGAACTTAGAACCAATTCTTTGTATTAGTGGTAAACTGGTGTCACAGTCACCATTTTCCTCCAGTGTATTTCCCATTTGTGTTGCTTGGACACGAGAACAGTTTGACAAGCCACATGTGCACCAGCTAAATGCAGCGCGTGGTAACAGGTGATGGACAGGAAGTGCTGCGGTACTTTGCTTTGCTATGTAAGCCAAAGAAAATCATCCTAAATTCAGCATTTTCACTTTCTACTCAATGAATAGGTTTAAAAATTCTACATTTTTATGGTGCAGCTTAATGATAAGTGGACCATGCATTGCCTAGCAGCCCATTTTGTTTTCTAAGTGAAAAATGAAGTGTGACTTTTAGGCTACATTCAAGCTACGGGCAAATATCCTCAGGACGTAGTCCTAGACAAGTATCCAATCATCCCTGGTCTTAAATTTTGTGCCATATTTTATCTGGCTTATGTCATTGTAAGGACCCCCACTACACATCCACAGATTTCTCTGTAACAGCAGCATCATCACTGATTGCTTGTGCAGATTTTTTTTTCTTTCCTTCTTTGTAATTGATGCGGCCATGATAGCGTCAGCTACCATTATTCAAGAGTTTAATAACACAGAGACACCTGGTGTAATTGCATACACCACAATTACATTTCGTTGTGTGCATATGAGAAAAATCTAAAGTTCACGTACCCTGGCTGGAAATTGGAGCTGAAAGCAGAGGCAAACCCAGGTAAGACTGGTGAAGAAGAGGGAACCCCTACTGCGGCTGTCTGCAGTGGAGCCACAGATGCTACTGAGGATTGAGCTGCTCCAGGTAATCCCATAAAGGAAGGTAACACAGGGCTCCTGGTTCCAGCCCCACCTGATACAGCAAGTCCAGTAAAGTTGGAGGGGTTAGGCCCAGGGGAAAGGCCTGGGAATATAGAGGGGGTAGATGTGAGGCCTAGAGCGAAAGGTGAAGCTGCAGTAGGAGCAGCAACAGGGGCTAAGCCCTGGTAGATAGAAGATGGTGGATGGTTGGGGGAGGGAGGCACAGATGAAGGGATGGTGGCAGAGGGAAGAGAAGAAGATGACAGGGCCGGAAAAGGTGACAGACCTGGATAATGAGCCGGAGCTGGGCTGGATGACATTGCTTGAAGGCCAGTGATAGCAACCGGACTAGGGAGAGACACCTGAGGAGAACCTGAGGGGTGTGAAAGGCCCAAAGAACGAGCAAGAGCGGCCTGAGCAGAGCCAGGTGTCACCAGTGGGCTGATCGACGGTGTACCAGAACGAGATGTACCCTTAAAGGCTGAGGGTACAGGGCTGCTACTGCCACTGTTGTTCCCTCCAGGGTGCCTGTTGAGGGTTCCAGCCAAAACACCCTGAGCTTGGGCCTGAACTGAGTGACTAGGGGAGGGTTTAGGACTGGGTGCAGGGGTGGAACAGTTTGGAACACCCGGAGTGGAAGATCTAGGAGTCTGAGGTGAAGGTGTATAGCTTCTAATCACTGAACCAGATGGGTTACCTGGGTGCACACCAGAGAAGCTGGTTCCTGACTGCTGGTCACCAGACTGGGAATAAGCTCTTTGTTGAGCTGATCCTATGGAGTTGGACTGTAACTGCGGGTCCTGGCCACTACGAGAAGAAGCTGGGGTGCCTGGTCGAGAAAGGCCATGGAAAGGGGAAGAAGGAAAACCTCCACTGCCAGGAACAGGAGTTCCACAAGGGGTTCCTGAGGGGGTGTGGGCTTTAATGACAGACGACGGTGTAGGTGTGACATGACCACTGGGGGTCTGTGGTCCGGCTTTGATAACAGAGGGAGATGGAGCTGGGGAAGGAGAGGGGGCATTCAGGTTGTGGGAGGGAACCATGCCAGGGAAAACTGGTGTAATGGGGGTGGTTGGAGGAGGTGGCTGAGCAGGTGAAGCCTGGGGTGGGGCAGGGGTAGAAGGAGTGGATCCATGAGGAATGAGAAGGGGCCCGCTGTTGACTCCAGGTGTGGTGTTCTGGGGATTCCCAGGTTTGGTGTAACCTGGAAGTAAGGATAGATTAGAGGCTGTCAAAAATGATATAAATAAAACCACTATAACAATATGATTATCAATTTTGTGATTACATTTTTAAATCCAGAATATTTATAGAACAGATTAAAAAAGCCAAACCATTTGCGAAGAAGAGAAAAAAGAAAGGAGGAATAGCCAGGAAGCATTCCTACATGCAGCCTTTTAAATAATAGTAAGTTTTAAAAGGTGTCCCCTTCTTACCTTTGGGGAAATGTCTGCATTATGGCTTCTGGCTGGTTCAGCTCAAATTTATTTTAATCAGTTCATAACCGTTCTAATTTCAACTGCTCGTCAGTTTAACCAAGCTAGAAAATTTTTGTTCCAAGAGATTTCCCCAAAGTGATTAACTGATGTACAACTACATTTACAAAAAAGTTGGAATGTATTTTAAGATGGAAATAAAGGCAAAGTTTTTGTTAGACTTGGATATATTTTTCAGATGTTACTGAGGGGTGGGATCTTCAAAAAGAGCCATCAAATGAACAACTGTTATGTTCTAACTCACTCAATAAGCTTAACTAACTAGTTATCGAATGCAAGTCTTTATTTGACAATAAAAGAAAATCAAAAACTTAATCAGATAAAAAAAAATTTAGAAGTTCCTGTTATAGATTCTAAAAAGTAAACATATACGTTTTTTTCTAATCAGGCATTTCGCTCATAGCCTGGAGGGGGTAGGCACCGGCCCAACCGCGACCATGACGAAATAAGCCTGAGAAGTTCATGGATGGTTCATCCAAATTTTTACTTTTAGTTTTTTTTTCCTTTTGCATTTTACTAAACAGTCCAACTTTTTTGAAAACCCAGCAGTAGCTCCCAAAAAAAAAAAAAAAAAGAAACTGCAATAAGAAAAGAAAAAGACTACCCCAAGCAATGCAAGTTCAATACAAGCGCAGTGGATAATTTTAGAGTGAAAAAGAGAGGGCTGAATTTTGAATCTATTTTCACTTTAAGAATCTTGAACAAACACATATATATATATATATATATATATATATATATATATATATATATATATATATATATATATATATATATATATACACACACAACTATGTTTGTTGACCTGTTTTAATAGTTATTTTTATATATAACATATAAGGTCATTTAAAATGAACCTATTTGTTATCAGGAACCCTCTTTACCTTAAACACAAACCATTTATCTAGTTGGGATTTACTATGTCTATATTTATAAAATCAAGAAACAACATGAGGTGGGCTTTGCATTTATAAGTGTTTAAAGGGTCATTTAATATCTTTTTGACATCTGGATAATCCTTTTTTGGATTCACTTCAAAATATTTAATACTCAGACTCTTCAAATCAGGACAATATCATCCTTTAACGAATCTAGATTCTTCAAATGAGTTTTTCATTAATATGTTTATTTTGTTTAAAAACAACAATATAAGTGTCAACGCTATAGAACCTCAGCTAAACCCAATTTTAGTAATTTGCTGTAAAGCTCGACAATTAACAGCCAGTAAAACGTAACAAAGTTTGAAAGTTTCTTTCATCACTTTGGCAGTTATCAAATTGGATGATCAGGACTATATTATCCATCATTGATGTTTCAAGATATTTTGTAGAGAAGAAAGACTTTAATATCAAAATGTGAACTAAATTTGTGAATGCATAACAAAGTTATATTTTCTGGTCATTAGTGTACTCCAACAGGAACTAAAATCAGTCAGCTGACAAACTGCAGAAGCACAGGAGAGCAGCATGCCAGCAAGTTAAGCTGCAAGCTTCAGAGAGAGTCTAAGCCCATCTTGCCTCAAAGGAATCATACCTGCTAGTTTGTGAGAAGAGCGGTAGGGGGGAGGGGGCACGTTGGCTGTTATGACCCCTCCCACAGAAACAAGGCCTGCATTGTTGTACGCACCTGAGTGGCAGTTGCAAATATTAAAGATGTCCATAATACACATACAACACCAACTTACAACACAAACTACCAAATAGACCAGAATCTTCATCTGATAAAAAAAAAAAAACACTGTGATGACAATCAGTTTCAAAATGTCTGATAGGTTGTATGTCGAGGTGGGTAGTAACTGGTTACATTTACTAAATTACATTTACTTAAGTAAAGTAATGAAAAAATAAGTAAATATTTTAAAAGTTTTGCAGTATAGTACTTATATTACTTGAGTAAAATCCTTGTAAAATATGTTACGGTTTACCTGAGCACAATTTCTGGCTTATTTTTCTACAGTAAGGGTTGGCTTACACTCTACGATATCATTGCTGCACTCAGGTACACCTCAACCATATGACAAAACCACAGGGTTCACAATAACTGTCCTTATGCTGCGCTCACAACAAAAGCATCCAAAACGCTTAAACGGCAAAATTTGGACGCTGGGTCAATGCTGGATCAAACTGTGGTCAAGTTGCTTTGACGCTTCGGAGTTCTGGTTGTTGATCTGCTCTGTTCTGCAGCTACAAGCTAGAGAGCAACTATTATTTATTTACTTTGAAGAATTGGAATACAGTTTTGACACGTTTTTAAGTGATTCCACCTCCAGACATCCTCTGTGCATTCAGTTCATCAGGATTATGATACTACTAAAATATGCAGTTCTTGTTTGGAGCGCCAGATCTCCAGCCTACCGCCGGGACGCCGCGCTGGTAGCGTCTGGAAGTGAATATAAAGTTTGTTTATAAGGTTTGTGGCAAAAACTGTAAGTACCATAATATATGACTGAAAAGTTTTCGTCTGCAGGTTGTACCATTTTTAGTAATTTAGGTATTTATAAACTGTTTCGCCATAATTCATAGAAAATATTTTAGTGCAGCAACTTAACGAGCCATTCCTCTGGCGTTTTTTGTTTTTTTAAACCTTTGGAGTTTACCTCCTTGATATTTATTTTTCATATGGAGAAGTGAAAACAGCTTGTAGGTAGTGTCTTATTTCCCTAAGAACTCCTGAATCAGCTTTTCTGATTAGTTGACGACTTTGTGTCCAGCAGCAAAAGTTACATTTTTGGAACACCAGTGTGGAACACTCAGATGCTCTTATGCCAGAACACTTGTATGCGCCGCTCCCAATGCTCTGATGAGCTGCTGGACCTCTCGACAACGTCCCACAAAGAGTTTGCATGTAAATCAGACGCTTTGAGACTGAAAACACACCCGGTCTGATAGCACTGTTAACTGTACGGCCCAATGCTCTGATGTAACCTGACTTGTTGCACTGTAGGTCCAAAACTATGGTCCTGGTTGAATAATTCTATCTGGAATAAAAGTCAGAGAAGAGGAGTTCCCTTGTATGCACAGTGCGAGATGTGGAGGTAAATTTGTTGTTAGCTCTGCTTCAACAGCAGGAAACGCTCATGATCACCTGACCACTGATTTCAAACATGTTTTGATTTTTATCTAATCATACGATTCCTGATCAGGAGGTGGTGATTTTAGGCTAATTGTCCCTTACCCCCTTATACTACATGATGCAGGATGAAGCTAAAATTTGGCTTGATCCAAAAACATTCCAGCACGACCTGAAAAATTGTCCCAAAAGGGCAAAACTTTTACTGTGCATTCCCGCCCTCACTAGAGCCAATCAGAAATCTTTAAGTCCTTGAGTTATATGGAGAACAGGTGGCAAACAGTTGATGTTGTCAATAGAGGTTCTTCATCATGTTCTTGTATATATACATTATTTACTGAAAGGAATGGTTTTATAAGTTCAATGTTGAAAATAATGATTTGGACATTTTTCTTCAACACTATTATTTTTTTAATCTAATTCATTTGTATTTCCTATTTATTTTAGGTTTCACAATTCTAGAATTTGCCTGTAAAAGCTGTCTGATTGTGTAATTTCTAAACATCCAATCAGTATTATGATCCTACAAGTACTCAATACTTGAGTTGCCTTTTTTACCAAATACTTTTTACCCTTACTCAAGTAATTTTTCACTTTTACTTGAGTAGAAATTTTTGAAGTTGTGTTTCTCTTACTTTAGTACAATTTGGGGTTTTCTACCCACCTCTGGTTGAGGGTAGTTCTCATGGTAGGGAACCATGAAACTACCTTGAAAAGTAAAATTCAAAAATAAGTGTAGTTTGCTTTGACGTTTCTTACTTGGGGCGATGGTGGCATGAGGCCGGCAGGGCGGTATTGGGTAAGGAACAGGTCTATGAGGGTTGTAAGTCGAGGGAAACTAGAAAGAAACAAAAAACAAACAAGTGAAACATCAAACCAGAAACCTAAAACAGTAGAATATCTTACAGGTAGATACACAATTTTTCTAGTTCATTCCTGTAATCAAAGTTGTTTGAGCATAACGAGTAGCTCAAAATGGTACAAAGTATTGAACTGCCAAATGTTAAACTTGAGCACATTATGGTACCATACTGTCTTTAGAAAACGTTGCACGGTATCAAACTACAGAAGGAAACTGGCAGACCCAAAGCCATATTTGAATTGCAGGACAAGTTGGGTCACAGGTGGCACCAAGGATCACAGCTTCAAGCACAGCATAACAGTAGTCGTAGCGAGTAAGTTTTAGTGCTAACTGTGATGAATTGAAGCAAGAAAGTCACTGCTGAAGTGCCAGAGCATTGATGCGTTCACACCGAATGCAAAACATCTGCTTTTGCATCATGCTTTTGCTTTGATGACATTCCGCCAGAAATCCACCCGGCTGGCAAAAGTAATTCGCACAGTGGGTGAATTCGCATTGCAGGTAAAAGTCCCTACTGCATCATCCACTCTGCTGGATGAGGGTTTTCATGACAAGCATATAAACAAAAGTTCAGAATTTGGGAATGTTATGTTGCATACTTTGCAGGGGCAGTGGTTCTCTCACTTTGCTGGATTTACAAAAACTCTCCATTTTCCTCACAGGGCTTTTGAGTCACCCGCTACATGGAGATAACATGTTGTTCTATCCAGCTGCCAAATTTACACTAGGTGTGAACGCACCTTAAGACAAGCTTGACTGGATAATAAAACACTTCCCTTGAAAAATGAATAGAAGAAAGTTTTATGGACCGCTAAATTAAAATTAGAAATCTTTGGCTCATCACAGAATATTTGCATAATGTTCCGAAGGCAAAAGGATGATTTCACAGGGTGTCACATCAGCAGTCAAAAATGGAGGAGGGAGCGTGTGGTCTGGTGTCACTTTGCTGAATCCAACTAAAATATTTAACATAGCTTTCTGTGGTACCATGCTCAGGTAGGCACCCCGTCAGACAGGAGCTACTTAAATAAGACAATAACCCAAACATAAGTCCAAGCAATGCCAAAACTGCCTCAGTGATAAAAAGAACAAGATGGTAGCCTTGAAAATTTGGAGTGGCCAACACGGTCTGCAGACTTATAACCATTTTAAGCTTGTTTGGGATACTTGGACCAAAGAGTTAAAACAAAGAAAACTGCAAATATCCCACATTTATGGGAACATTTGCAACAGATTTGGAAGAACTTTATAAAAGAACATTAATTTCTACAGTAGAAAAAAAGCCAGTAAGTGTTCAGCTTTTATATCAGCCAAAGATGGCAACTTTGAAAAAAAAAAAAAAAAAAAGGACTCCATTATTGCTGATTTGTACTATAGTTTAATTTCAGAGTGCAATAACACACAAAACTGTCATATTCTGACAAATATGTTTTTTTTCATTATCAATTCAATACTCACAGGTTTGAATGGTCCAATAATCCTGGAAGCAATTCCTTTCCCCTCAATGCTGGTGGAGCTGTCTTTTTTTTTCTCACCCTCTTTTTTTATTGGAATAATTCCCTGTAGTTAATAGCACAGGTTACTTTAGGAGTCATTCTTTAAAATGAAAAAAAAA
>NW_015150652.1:182460-206950 GCF_000732505.1 Cyprinodon variegatus
AAAAAAAAATCAACATCTCAGCCTCACAAGGTTACTCATTTGATTGATCTATTATGTCTGCAAGCGTGTTTCTTAACATTAATGACAAGCTAAATTTATATTGTCTTGTGTAAAAAGAAAAAGAACATACAGTTCTGTCAGCAGATGGTAACAGAGATTCTGCCACTTAACTCGCACGTAAATAGAGAATAATTTAGTTGAGATAGTAACTAAATCTTTCTTGTACTTACAGGAAAAGTTCCAGTGATCAAGCTGGGTCTGCCTTTAGGATATGGATTTCCAGGTATCATTCCACATGAGGAGATCATAGCTACTGGAGCCTTGCAGCCGACCTTACAAACCTAACAAGACAATTTTTAAGAATGAATCGATGAATTTCTTTCAATTGTTAGATAAATAGTTGCTTAACTCATTCATCTCACAAATGCTAATGCTTTTATCAATAAAAATAATATTTATTAAAGAATAAGTGGCCTTGAATTTTAGTTTCTTTTTGAGTGCAGACCTGGTCTAATATTCTGCGAGCACGCTTCTTCTCAGACAAGTGCGTTCTGAACAGATCCTCAACAGGCCGATAATTCTGAGCATCTGAAATATTCCTGTATGGAAATGGACATACAATTTAATACCCCATAAATCAACTGAAAACAAAGAGGATTTAAAGACTAGATTAGACCGTAGGATTGCATTTTATAATGTACTCACAGAGCAATTGATTCCAAGACAACAAGTCTGTCCTTTGTGAAGGTAAAGCAGTTCAGGATGTTGGCAACTTTGGTTGTAGGGATCGCAACCATTTTCTAAAGGCAAAAAAGAGGAGCAGATAAATGATCAAGACTCCATTTTTAACGTATATTTAAGAGATAGCCTGTATCTCTGGTGAAGAAAGGCAGCCACTCTAGAGGGATTACTGTGATTAGTGAACCTTTAGCAACTTTGGTGTAATTTTTGTCTATGCTAAAATTAAGTTTCAGGCAGCTTACATGCTCCAGTGCTTTTACTGCTTTGATCTGAGGTTCTGCCCATGAGAAGTACTTCAGGATTTCCACTACCTGCATGTGAAAAAATACAATTTTAACACAGTAAAAGATGGAAAAACTCCATATTTGACAATAACTGACATGAGATTGATAGATTACCTGCTCACTGGAAAAATATCCATGGACCTGCTCTATAGCTCTGACCCGCTGGTCTGTCAGGACGCACTGAAACAGAAGATCAAGCGTAAACAAAACTGCAGAGGACGAATTAGACATTTGAAATCAGAAAGAAATGTAATACCTTTCTTATCTCATCCAAGACTATGTCAAAAGATTTCTTATCCATATTGTATTATTTATGCACACGGTGCCTCCTGCCGATAGTTGATTACAAACTGACGTTAACAGTCAATGTGATGTTTAAATTATACAAATAAGGTCAGTTAAAATGAAAAGCATCCGCATCTGAATACGTTCAAAATAGTTTTTTTTTTTGTTTTTTTTTCCTCTCTTGGCTTCTGGTAATAATTCATTTATCGGCGAATCCGAGTTTTAATATATTGTATGTATGCAGCACAATATTTGATAACCGCATGGCTAAAATACCCATTTAGCAATCAGCTCTTAGATAGTGAACAATGACTACCAAACAGCAGAGTTGTCTGCAGGGCACAACCAGCTCAGGCTGCAGCTAACAACAGGCTAGCGTGCTACAGTTATCCCCATCGAGACCGCGATGCGAAGAAAACGTGCTTATAGATATAAAACATGTATTGGAAGAGTCAAGGAGATAACGCTTGTTCAAGCAGTCTGCAAATAAAATTAAAATTGGTAAAAGAAGTTTTAAAACAATATTTAAATCAAACTAATACGTGGAGGAAAATACACAAGTTTAGCTAGCTGCTACTGACAGCTGGCGGCTAACGTCAACAACGAAAGGACCCCCGTTAGAGCGCCTGATCGGAAACAAATATCGATAAAGTAATATTACATTAAACAATAATAAATTCAAATATTAACCTCTAGAGTAGTTAATTTATAGTTATTTAATTTGACATTGGTTACATTTGAATTTTAAAATTTGTGTAATGTCATTGATTCTCGGCAGGCGATTTTTAAACAGCCCACAGGAAGTAAGTACAGAACAACTGTTTGTAGCAATAGTTATTTTTGCGTTTTTCTTGTCAAGAGTTGAAATGGACCGGTTTTCGTGGTCAAATGGGCTTTTGGAAATAAACGAAACTTTAGTGATACAGCAAAGAGGTGTCAGACTATATGACGGTGATGATAAGGTACAGTTTTCTCATTAGTAAGCCTTTTTTTCCGCTTTTGGTTACCAGAACATGGCAGCAAAATTGTAAATAGAATTTCTGTCGCATTAGATTTTAGAGCATCCCAGCATTGGGTATTTATTACGTGTTTATAAATGTTGTGTAAAACTGTTGTTATATTGCAGCATTGCTTCCTTGTTTTATAACCAGGCAAAGTTGAATGTCGGAGCTGCCTTGTTGAGTACCCATCGATTGATCTGGAGGGATGCAAATAATCATGTGAGGCAACTTCTACAATTCAAAAACATTAAATAAATATGTTTTTACATCTAATTTTACTTTGATCGCTTAGTCAATTGTGTGCTGTAAATTAGCAGTTCACACATACAAAAATTTTACCATATAAAGGATTCTCCCTTTCTTGATTTAACATTTAACCTGATTGTTTTGCAACAGATAATGCTAGAAGGTATTATTTGTGTTTGCTGTAATAATGACTTGTTTATTTCTTTTCCAATTTGGCAGGACTGCTGCATGGCCATGCCCTTGTCTCAGATAATTTTCTTTGAGGAACAGGCTGCTGGAATAGGAAAGAGGTACGCTGATCAGATTACAAAAAAAAGATCAAATATAATAAAAACAGTCATCGAAAAATATCTTGACAATATTTGTTAGCATTTTCATTTTCTTTGTCTTGATTTTATTTTCCTTCTTTTCCAATTACCTATTTAGGCCGTTTATTTACTAATCAGTCACTTAAAGTTTATGTAGATATAGCTGATACTATCAGATTGAAATTAAACAGGACACGTGTCAAGCTTTGTTTTTGTGAAACTATTTCCATTGTCAAAGAGGTGCACGATAAATTGTCACGATCTTCATCTCAGTGTCAGTATGTGAAATATGTGAGCCATGCTTTTAAACTCTGCATCCTGATATATACTTTTACCCAGATGGTGCACCTTCTTTGCCTTCTATGCTTGCATTAAATTAAGATTCTAATGCCTTAGATGCCTAAGCTGGAATATTATGATGATAAAAAAGAAAAAGATTCCAGAAAATGTGATTAGTCACAACTAGTTTTGGTAATTATCCTATTGCTGTGCTTAAGGCTCAAATCTCAGTTTTTCTCTATTAGAAACAACAGCCTTTTTTTATTTTATAGTGCAAAAATAGTCATCCATCTGCATCCATCACCAGCCAACAAGGAACCAGGTCCATACCAGAACAGCAAGTACTCCTTCATCAAGCTGTCTTTCAAAGAACATGGGCAGATTGAGGTAGTCCCACATATAAGCCTTTACAGTTTGCAAGCCCTTTATCTGTAAATGTTTGTGTTCTCATCAATCTTCATTTTACATTCTTGATTACCTGGAACTGACATTGTACTCTTTAAATGCAGTTTTACAGGAGACTGTCAGAAGAGATGACCCAAAAAAGATGGGAGAATACTGCAGTTTCACAGCCTATCCCAACAGGAACTGGACCTCAGGTTAGAAATAAATCATATTAATATTTTTTCACAGATTCTGCAAGATCAGAGGATTCACATTGAAAGGTTACTGTTGTACTGGAGGTTTAAGAATTTTAAGATGTAGGGTTTTGATTTAAAAATGTTAATCCACTGGGTGGCAGTGTTCTTCACTTTTTTTTTCTATTAGTTAGATAAACATCATTGTTATTCTCTTAAATAAATTGAACTAATTTAGATTAGACCCTATCCAGTAAAAATATAAAAAAAAACAAATATATATATTTTTTTCTCAATAGGTTTTTTAACTACTGGCAGTTTTTTCTGCTGTTCTCTTTCTTTGTTCCACAGTCATGGTTACACCATTTGAATTAGTTATTTAACAATGTTTGTTTTCCTTTTCTTTGTGGTCATGTAGGCAGGAAGGACACGCGCAGTGGGCATTGTTGGCATTGAGAGAAAAATAGAGGAGAAGAGGAAAGAAACAGACAAGAACATTTCAGAGGTAATTTCTGGGAAAAAAGACAGAGGACAAAGTTTTTATTGTAATTCTGTTCAAATGTCTCAGAAGACAGAAATTGTATCTGCACCTTTTTATGTATGATGTCAAATAATATATAGAAGATATTAAATGAAGGCATTTATGTAAAAGAACAGTTTTTATTCTTGATTACCTGGAACTGACATTGTACTCTTTAAATGCAGTTTTACAGGAGACTTATTTAGAATTTAACCAACATTACCATTTTATAAACCAGTAAATATTGGAGCATGATTTAAAATATTTTGAATACTATTTTAGATCATGGACATTTTAAGCTTTAACAACCTTTTGGTGTTTGTCTTTAGGCCTTTGAGGATCTCAGTAAGCTGATGGTGAAGGTAAAGAAAGATTTCATTTGATTTTCCTGCCAATTTATGTCAAAAATCAAATACAAGTACCTTGCTAAAGTATTCATACCCCTTGAGTGTTCCAACCCTCAATGACTGTTATTGGGAATTACTTTTAATCTATACTAAGTTATTTTGAGGTAACTGTGTAGATCCAGGTTTTTCTGCAAGAAAATAAAAATTACTTTCTGTGCCATGAAAGAAAAACCTCTGACTGATGTTAATTAGTTAATTCTCAAATTTACACTTAATACTAACTAGATTACTTCTGTAAGCCTGAATTTTATTAAGGAGAATACAAAAGAATAGAATAGAATAGAATTCAACTTTATTGTCATTACATTGTCAATTGCAAAGCAACAAAATTCACTGTCTGCATTTAAACCATCCGTTTGGGGAGCAGTGGGGTGCCATTTGCGGCGCCTGGGGAGCAATGTGAGGTTTAGGGTTTTGCTTAGGAACCCAGAGTGGAGGCTATGGGGATCAATACGGGTACTTGCAACCTTCTCAGTATCAGTATCAGGGGGTTTATTTGAAAAAGCGAACATTCTTTATCTTCTTTACAGGTAAACCTATTTTTAGTTGTTCACAATCAAATAATATTTCACTGAAACACATTAATATTTTTATGTCCCAAAAATGTTAAGAATAAGACGGATAGGAATACTGTTTTTGTTATTTAGTTATAAGTTACATTTTTATGTATAGAAAGATATTATAATAGAAAGGGATTTGCTGAATTAGTCTCCAACTTGTAGGCTAAAGAAATGGTGGAACTGTCCAGATCTATTGCCAACAAGATCAAAGACAAACAGGGGGATATAACAGAAGATGAGGTAAGAATACCACCAATAAATATTAAAACCTGCTTTAAAAGCTAAAGGTTTTACCTTTAGGCTTCAAGTTTTGGATGGGTGAGATCTTATATTTCTGATAATTAACTCATTAATGCTTACGGATTAGCAATAATTTTAATTTAAGCTTTGTTCCTTTTCATAGACGATTCGCTTTAAATCTTACCTCCTGAGCATGGGCATTGCTAACCCTGTTACTAGGGAAACACATGGATCGGGTACACATTATCATATGCAGTTGGCTAAACAGCTAGGTGGTATGCTACAGGCTCCTCTTGAGGTGGGTGTCTCATCTGTCTGCTATCATCAAACAAATAAACCAAATTTCGGTACCATGTTTTTCATTTTCCTCTTGCGTGTAACTTTTCTACCCCTTCCTTGCTGTCTTTCAGGAGCGAGGAGGTATGATGGCTCTTACAGAGGTGTATTGTCTCGTCAATCGTGCCAGAGGGTTGGAGGTGATGCTCACATGTTGATCCTTTCTGCTGACTTTTCTCTGCAAGTGTGACAACTTAGTGATTTTCTTTTTTTTCTCGTTTTTTCCCCCTTTAGCTTTTATCTCCTGAAGATTTATTAAACGCATGCAAAATGTTTGAGTCCTTGAAACTCCCCCTGAGGTGAGTTTGAGGTTGTATTGCATTGTTTAAATTATCTGTGTGCATTACATTCCTTCAGTTGTAGAGCGGGTTAAGTGCTCAGTACTTAGGACGAAGCTGACCAGGCTCTTCCTGCCTGGCTTCCTGTTGTGCGAAGGGCTGTCCAGGCTTCCGCAGCTGTCATTTCCTGTTACTTCCTGTGGTTTTGGAAAAACATTGGTCAAGTTTTTCCATGTTGGTCTGCACTACTGGTCTTAGTAAACCTTTATTAATTACTACGAAAAAAAGGATAATTTCTTTTATTGTTTTTTTTTTTCTTTACCAAAAAACTTTATTTATTTTATATTGGTTTAATCTGACAGTGGATCACAAAATAGTCCAAGGGGGAAAAAAATGGATTTCAAAATCTGTATACACTTAAAAACCTGACAAGTCAACCTGTTGCCTTCAGGATTATATTTAATTTCACTGTTACCTTATTATTTTATTTCAGTTACTCCGCAACTTTAACATTTGACAAAAAAGTGAAAAACCCACATACAAAATGGCGTGATTTAAAATGCGTCTGAGGAAGAAGGAAATCTGTTACCTGGCCAACAAATGCTGTGTAATTCTGTCTGTGAAGGCTATACAGCACAATAATTTCAATCTGTTATAGCTGTATTTTTACATCATATATTGATTTTACTGCTACGGCCTACAAGGTTACACATAGATGTATTTTTCATTCAAATGCCCTTTTTTTTTTTTCTTTTGCGACGTGATGGGTGAAATCTAAACAGCAGTTTTGACTACATGCATGTTTTTTGCAGTTTTGCCTCAGAGTTTCCTGTGTCATTTGTTTTTAGCATGTGGTATCCATGCATGACCCATTTGCTCACTGTCTTTTCTCTTGTTTTTTTTTTCCATGCATCGTGGTTATTGTGTAGGCTGCGTGTGTTTGACAGCGGTGTGATGGTGGTCCAGTTGCAGTCTCACAGTGAGGAGGAAATGATAGCCTCTGCTTTGGACAATGTAAGCCTAATCTTTAACAAGCATAACACCATAATATAGGTCTCCTATAATATGTTCTGCTAACTGCGCTGAAGATTTCATATATTTAGCTTTTCTTTGTGTTTTTTGTATTCAATCCCAGGTGACAGAAAAAGGCTCCCTCACAGCAGAGGAGTTTGCTAAGCTCTTAGGTCTTTCTGTTCTTCTGTCTAAGGAGCGGTGAGTTAAAATTCAATTCAGTTTATTTATATAGCGCCAATTCACAACACATCTCATTTTAAGGCACTTTGCAGAGATAAGCTCCCCACTGTCGCTACAAGCATGCTTGTAGCGACAGTGGAGAGGAAAAACTCCCTTTTAACAGGAAGAGACCCCCAGCAGAACCAGGCTCAGTGTTAGCAGCCATCTGCCAAGACTGACTGGGGTTCAAGGAGATATAAGTAGAGATACAGAATGAAATAGAGATACAAAAGGCAACCGTCAACCAGCTCGACTGGTGGCCCTGTAATGGAAACACACAGCCAGGCAGACAAACTACAAACCAGCTCCCATGTTACAGGATTAATGTGAGCACATAGAGTTAGTCACAGTCAGAGAAACAGGACTACACTGAAAAACTGGCCAAACTCCAGCATCTAGAAACAAAGGTGTTGATGGCAGCAGCACAGCTGATATTTCTTTCCAGGATGGTGTCACAGTCAAACAAGAACAGACAAGATGAAGCTACAATTATGAGAAAAAGCAGAGAGAGTATAAAGTTAGAGATTGAACTAACAAATTCTGTAGATTGGGAGAATAGAGATAGAAAGCTATCTTAATTTCTGTCTTATTTCTGACAGATGATTGTCATTTTGATTGACTTTGTTGCTTCTATTATACTAATTTGCTCCTCTTGATGTTTGTTCTGTTTCCTTTTCGTTCTCAGGTTGTTGCTTGCAGAGAAGATGGGCCACCTTTGTAGGGATGACTCTGTTGAAGGGTTAAGATTTTACCCTAACTGTTTTTGATCTACTAAAACATTAGGGTATCTCTCTCCACAGTTATAGGAAACATAAATACATGTTGATACTAAAGTCGGCCTGGTGATGACATTTGGTTGTTATTTTCTATATTTTGATAACCTAAGCATTGGGGCAAGTTCTCTAAAATTATTGCAAATGAGGAAAATATATTCTACATTACTCTACTTGGTAAGAGGCTCATTGAGGTGTAATGCAAAGTGGGGTTGGTGACATTTACTTACAGCTCTGTCTGCTCATTTGATGTATGTTTTCCTTTTTCCTGGTGATCCAGGCCTATTTAAAGCTTGCACGGTGTTAGGAAAGGCCCACAGGCTCTAGTATTTGGATCCTTTGTTTCAAAGTAAACAAAGAATTTCTACAATACATGCAAACTGGGTTGCAAACTTTTTCTGTTTTCTTTAGTGTTGAGGAATTTGCAAACATGTCTACATGTGCAGCATTTCAGCAAATCATGTTAATTCAAATGTTTTTGCAATTTTTTTTTTTGTTTTTTCTCTACTGTCTGTCAAAATGATGTAAACTTGTTTTATGATTTTATTTTTTTTTGTGTACCGTGGGGCCAAAATTAAATAAAATGGTTATAAAGTTTCCCATCAATCTGCGTCGTCTCCTTTTGGTCCCAGTTCCAAATATTTGACCTCCATCTTAGAAATGTTTTGTTGTATTTAACTCCTGTAACTGAACACAAATCAAAGCAGAAGCTGCATATTCTGCAAAAAAATATCCGCTGAGGCACTAATCCTTGTGTAAAATCTAAGCATTTAGCCATATGCACCAGTCCTCAGCCACACCTTTGATTTTTTGTCTTTGATCCGTGCTGAGCTTTTGAAACTCAGAATCAAATCATCCTCTGTCCCCAATGTGAACCGAGCTGCCCAGTAAACTGTTTCATCCCCACAGAAACTTCCTGTTTTTTGCCTGCTCTGTTTGAAGGAAAAAAATGAAGGTCAGTGAAGCTGATTAGATTAGCTTGACATGTGGTTCACTCATTGATAATAGCTGGGCTGAATTCACTCAGGAAATCTGACTTGAGGCAAGTAGTTAAATTTGAGTAAATATTGAAAATTTGCTTGTTATTCTTAAATTTGCAAGGTGGAAATAACTAGTGCATTTCACAAATATAAATCTGGAATAATATTTTATCTCAGATTTTGTTATATGACTTAAAAATCTACATATGAAGAAGCTGACAGAGTAGGATACTTTTTTCTATTCTGCTACATAAATTGCATTTGCTGTGTGCTACATATGCTTCAAATACAGTATATCTTTATACTGATAAATGGCTTAAAGCAGGAGGCTTTTTAAATCAATGCAATAGAGCTGTTCTGGAATGAAGAGTCTCAGCCTGTCTGATATATGATGGCGGCAATAAGATAACTTTAAACCAATGCTGTACTTGCATGTTGTGTGTGAAGTTAAATTGTTTAACTTGAAAATTCAAATCAACCAGTAATCAAGTTTTCACTTTATTCTTCACTAATAGAGTTTTGTTCTGACTGACTAACTGCTTACTGACCAACACCAGTAGACTCATGCTGACTTTGCCCAACTGGGAATCAGAGTTAAAGTAAGGAAGAATATTTTAGTGTGCCCAGATCTTTACTCTGCATACTGTACATCTGAGCTGAAAATATATGGATTAATCCAGAAAGGTATGGAAGAAAAACAGCCTCATTGGAATTTGCCATTTTCTGTACATCAAATTTTAAACACTGTATTTTTATATGGTTAAAATTCCCCTGCAAAAAAATTCACCAGCAAAAGATTCAGCTGCAAGAAAATCATCTAATATGACAAATTTGTTATTAATAAAGGGTTAATAATAAATTATAAATATAATAAAAGTAATTAATGTTTTTGCATTACATTCCTTGTGTAATATGATTTCAGTAATACTTCATTAAAACTTTTCAAACATTACACACTACAAAATGAATAATAAAAGCATGTATTGTCAATGCCGATATAGTTTCAGATTAATATCTGTATCGGTCAACATCTAAGGGTGCAATATTGTTATTGTAATAAAAAAAAAAAAGGTCTATTAGGACATTCCTAATTGCTAATGAAAATAATTGACAATAGTTGTAAAATAACATAGGAATAAAAAAAAAGTACTAAAAAGTTGTAAAATAAAATGAAAATGACAAGAAACCAAATCCAACTTTATCAAACACTTAAACATAGCAAGAGAAGAAGCAAGTGATCAAGTGATACAATTGACTATTAATGTATATGGTGACATATTTAGATTAATTCACCAAAGTTAAATTTTTAAAAGTAAGTTATACATTGAATTCATTACTATTATTTATTGAACTTTATTCTAAAAAAAAAAAATAAAAAAAAATGCCTATGCGGGTCTAATGCTATCATTGCAGAGTAGACACTTACCAGTGGGATTTTAGGGTCTATATTTGATGAGCAGTTCCAATTATTTCATGAGTCTTGTTCAAAACAAAATCATGGAAATGTTATATAAAGGACATGTGACTTTTTTCAGGGATATGCCAATCCTTCAAAACCTAACATGTTTAATGGATTATGGCACTTTCGGACTTCCATATTGGTTTATCATCGGTTATAAACATAACATTTCAAATATTCCTTTCTCAATCATTAAATGGAATTAAAATGTAAGCAATTATTAGATAAATGCCTACAGCTTTTAACTGTCAGTGGGGATTGATGGCACGCGCTCTGACGCTGAAACAATAACGCGCTACAGACTTCCCCTGGATCCGGACCGCTGGCTGGAAGCGAAACTCTGATCATTTCAACGTTGCTTTAGCGAAAACTGGACGGAAACTAAATACGTAAGTTCAAGATTTTTTCCCTTAAATTGAGCAAAGACATATAATTCACCATGTCTACTATGCAAAATAAGCTGTACATTTATTTCATAAATTACTATTATAACGATCTGAAAGAGCAAGGCTTTGGAATTATATGCGGGTGGTTTAACATTTTGATTCATGTAGTTTAATTTACAACATCTTTTCCACTTTATATGTCCAAACACATTTCAAACCAAGTGCTATTAAAGTATTTGACTAAATCCTACGTTTTCTATATTTTAGGTCATGCCTTTCTTCTTTTTTTTTCTTTTTATTATTTCTTTGATGTGACACAACATGTCTTGTGCAGATTTTTATTTACGATTATTGATTTGCTGCTGTATTACGTCACAATTTTTATTCAAATGTTGTTAGTTTCAATTACATTATTATTATTTTTTTTTTTGTATTTTGATAAAATTATTTCCTAGAGGTCTCATCATTCTGGTATATTAATATGTTAATATATATTCAAGTGGGTAGAAAGTTTCTCTGATCTTAGTTCAAATAAAAAGGGAATCTGAAATAATTTAAACTGTAAAAATACCATGCTGATAAAACTTTATTCATTATTTCACATGTTTTTACCCCACTGTTAAATGGTGACCAAAAAAATGACAGCAGCCAAATTGATTCATCCATCCATTTTCCCCCACGGTTATCCCAGGGAGGGTTGCTTGTACCTATCTCCAGCCGTTTACAGGCAAGAGGTGGGGTCAACCCTGGACAGGTTGCCAGGGCAACATGGAGACAAATAGGAGAAAACAACCATTCACGCACAAACTCACACCTAGGGAGAATTTAGAGAAGCCAATTAACCTACGGTAACAGTCATGTTTTTGGACTGTGGGAGATGGCCGGAGTACCCAGAGAGAACCCACGCATATTCAGGGAGAACATGCAAACTATGTCTCATTTAATATGTCTCATTAATTTCCACTTAAATGTTTTTGTAATCTCACTACCAATACAGTATAAAATGGGGAATTCTGTATTGACATTTCATTTTGAGATTTTACTTTTTTCCTCCTTTTAATTGCGTCTGGATTCACATCAGTTCAATTCAGTTTATTAATATAGCACCAATTCTAAACACATGTCATCTCAAGGCACATTACAGTTTAACAAGATCATACAGTCAAATTGCTTCAAAGTTTTCTATCTAAGGAAAACCAGTTGATTGCATCGACTCATTGACTCGAATGCAATCCCTCATTGCATCAGCAGCCTGAGATATAATACTATTCAAACCACAAAGAACGCCAACCAGAAAAGATGTGCAGCCGCCCACAAATACAACTTTATTCCTTGTTTTGAACAAAGCCCTCCAGAGGAACTTAAGCTTTGTGGTGACGGCAACTCCTTGTACCCATTGTGGGGATAAAAGGAAGAGGAGGACCAACTTTAAAATCCAGAAAACTGGTGTTTATTGTTTCATCTTATGAGCTTCCTGTTGTTCATAGCTCAGTGGAAAGAAAAGCCTTTCTGAGTGTCTTTGTCCATTTGAGACTGCAGCCTTTGTACAAGATTATGTTTTTTTAAGCAATCAAGATTTTGACCTGTGATTTATAGATGTGAATCACGGTGGGGAGAGATGGTCATGTGGTATAGAGGGAAGAAAGGACACAGACATCGGAATGCCACAGGCTATCTCTCTGCTGGCCTTCCTTCTTGTGCTCATAGGATACGGTAAGTTTTTCAAACGCTATCATCTTGAATTGAAAATGTAGAATTTTTATCAAATAGCAAAAGGATATAAATTGTCTTTTTAACACAATTGTGCAGCTTTCCAGTCTATCATTTAGTACGGTGAAACAAGGTGTTTGACAAAGTTTATGATGGTAAATGGAATCATTACAATGTATGGGCAGCTGCTGCCATTCCATTTTTGCTTTGCTCCAATTTGAAATGCTGTGACTCTGAAACTGTGCTTGGATACTCAGAGGAACCATTAAAAGTTGGTATAATATCAAACTTAAAAAGTTAGACTCGTACAAAACATGACAGATTACTATGTTTAATGTTGCCACTTTCTAACAAACGCCAGCTTGGACTGATTGTTTGCAATCATTTGCAGAGGCTAACGTAAAACAAATTAGAATTATTATTTTGTACAATATATGTTTTCCCTATATCCTTGCTCAAGATCGGCAACATATATGTTAATTTGCACTTACGCTTAGTGTTCACAGTAATTCACATGAAACAAAGCAAATTTGATGAGATGCTTCTTTAATTATGGCATCTTGTGTTTAAGATCAAATTTTAGTAGATGAGTTGTCCGTAGGTGTTGACTTTAAACTTTTAAAGTATGTTCAGCTCTGCCACATTGTTCAGCTCATCGGATAGTTTGTAAACAGCCTCTGTCTTAAATCTGCACACAGCCATCAAAAGAGCAAATCTTGAAATATTTACTTTATTTCACTCTTTTTTTAGTCTTGCAGATAATGTGATGTAAAATAGCAGTGAGGGCACAGGTGGATAGATGGATGGATGGATGGATGGATGGATATGCTTTTTTTGTCTTTTACTTTTTAAACCCTGTTTATTTTTCCTCTCCATTAATTTATTCCTATCCTCTTTCCATTTCTCTATGCATTTCTTCCTCATTTTGCAAATGAGGAGGGGTTGGTCTCAAGTAGTTTGGATGGTTGCATCCAGTCTACATGCTACCAGGCCAGCCACAGTCACAACAAAGATGGATACCTACCTATTATCAATTATATTATCAATTAGCTGAGCTGAGCCATTTAGCAGCTATATTAGAAAAGAGAGATGGAATTCCTGACCTTATTTGTGGTGTGGATGTTCTGATAAAACATGTGTTTCTGTTACCTGAACACATTATTTCCCTACAGAATTTGCAGCCACTGCTTCAGGAGCATGCTTTTAGCAGAAGAAGCAAATTCAGTTTCCATCTCATTCTAACCAGCTATGGCGAAATAAGGATGATTAACTTTTGTTAAAACGTGAATGAAATATACCATTCAAAGTCATTGTTGAGTAAGTGGTTTACATGAAAAGATGAAGCTTGTGTGATGAGAATACTACAGAATGTGTTCTGATTCTCACACATCTCTAGAAAAAAAAACACACACACAATGATTGCATAAATAACTTGAATCTGAAAAAAGTAAAAATAAATAAAAATTATAGGAAAATAAGCAAATTAAAGTCAGACTTTGCCTTTTAACCATGTTTCGACAGAATTATGTATGATAAGGATGGTAGCCTTAACATTTGTTGACCAAGCTTTCTTACACTAGGCAGCATATTTCTCTGGAGAATCCATTGGCAGTTTTCAAATTTTATTGTTCCCTGCTGAAATTCAAGATACGTGTCAGATGAAGCAAACAATTGTTACCTCCTTGGTCTTCTCCAATGAATTTTTCCTTGTGTCAAACGATGGATGGTGTGATCTGATGCTTATGTTCCTCGAGCTTGAAGTTCAAATGTTACCATTTGTCTTATCTGTCTCTTTAACATGTCATCAATATTTGTTCTTCTCCCGCATCCAGGGAGGGTGGATACAGTCCTATGGATCCTACATTTCTAAATAATATGTACAATTGTGGTCACAATAACATTAAGCCTTTAACTTTAACATGCTTGTTTATAATTTTTATTCTAAACTCTGATGCCACCTCTTCTCTTCACTTTCTTTGGTTCGTGTTGAGTGTGGTACACACCATGTGATCTAAGAGCACAGTGTCTACAGTACCTGCAGCTCTGTATAAAGGCCCACCAACTGATTACCAGATTATAGGCACCCGTGATGCTAATCAGTGGACACACCTTGATTTAGTGTGTCCCTTTGGTCACATTATTTTCAGTCTTTTCTAGGGGTACCATTATTTTTGTCCAGGCCTGTTTAATTGATCTTTAATCATTCTGTGGAAGCATGGTTGAAAAGCAATGTGACTCATTTGTTTATTTTAGTATAATTTGTATGTACTATTACTGTTGTCGAATTCAAGTTATTTTTGTTACCATTGTGGGGCTTTCTTTTAATCAATAAGAGGTACCAACAATGTTGTCCTTGTGTGTAAATTTGTGAAACCAATTCTTAGAATAGTATAAAATCCCTTTATTTGTCCCTGCGGAGCAATTGAATAGGCTAACAGCAGACATATATAGATAAAGAAGAAAAGCAGAAATTAAAACCATGAGCTGGTTGTAAAATGATTCAAGTTTTGTCTTACATCTTGAAAACTGAATGGTTAAAATGCATTATTAAAAACTATTTTACCAATGATGCAGAGTTCAACGTTCAAATTATTTTTAATACTTATTTTATTTTTATACTCTTTTTCTGGCAGCTTTTGCAGGGCTCAGTATATGGCCCTCTTTCCACGTGGCCCTAAGTAATGGAAGTGTATTTGTGGACTTCAGTGTAAAATCCAAAAACAACACCATCAGCAACATGAGCCTCTCCCTAGTCAACATGGAAACCAATACCTCGGTTTTGTCCAGGCCCCTCCCCGGCCACCAACTGGTCGGTAGGGAGGAGTTTGATTGTTCCTGCTTCCTGTATGCAGGAACTTTCCGGTTCCTGTTGAGGCAAACAAGCATCACTACTATTCCCAATGCTAATGGCTCAGATGTCAGCCACACGGTGACCTCAGCCTCCTGGTGGAGCTCTGAGCTGCAAGTGCAATGGCCCACTTTTCACATTTCTGTGGAGAGGGCAGGAAACCATTCTGAATATTTTCAGGCAAGACAATAAGATCTTTAATTTATCAACCATCTTTTTCACTTATTTACTGTGGCATAATCAGAACAAACATGAGTTGTATACCTCTCTTTTATTGGTTCTTCTCAGGTTGGCTTATCCACTAATGAACACTTCCAGGCTTGCTCCAGTGGCATGGACTCAGCCCTCCTCTTAGAAGTCAGTTACTCGGAGTACAACCAGATTGGACGAAACACCACTAACAAAGTCCGAGGTCAAATACGGAAACCAATCAAGCCACTTCGTTCGCAGAGAGTTGAGCTGCCCTGTGCTTTCTGGTTCACGGAGAGAGACTTCATCACAGTGGTCATACGATCCCCTCACACAGAACAAGAAGTGAAGAACTCCGGACCTCTCTATCCATCCCGTATTTTCCCCTACAAACTACTGGTGGAAAACGTCAACGCTTATAAAAGTGGTTGCATGGACACAATGACTGTGAAGATGATAACGCCACCATGTACCCATGTTAATGGGAAAATACAGCTATATAACGCAAGTATTGGAAAGGGGGGTGATTTTACATCCACTGTGATGGAGCCTGAACCAGAGGAATCTTCTTTGCTGGCATTTAATTGGCTGACACAAGAGGAAAATGAGACTGAATTCAACTGCTCAGTTTTTTACCCAGGAAGGAATAAGTACTGCTTCCGCTTTGTTTTCAATTTTAGTCGATTGTCTAGTCCAGCAGAGAAGTGTCTGGTGGTTTACAGAAGTGCAGGTGAGGTTTAATCTATTGATTAAGACATGTTTCACTGCTATATGGAATATACATATGTTGTGAAGCTTAAAGGGAGATTTTCTTTTTAATCCAGTTCTCCTGTGACACATTAAAAAAAATCAAATGTCAGTGAAAATGATTTTAATTGAGGTGAATAATAAATTGCTGCATGTATACTCTTTTTAATAATCAAATTGACTGGAATTTGTGTGATAGACAATCTCAATTGAAATGATGGATTTATGGCTTTCGAGTTTTATCAATATAAATGTGAAAAGTATGGGATTTATTTTGATTCAGCAAGTTTTACCCCAAATAAGAGCTAATGAACAGTGGCTTTTATCAGTCACTAAATTAGAACATGACCTAATAAGTCCAACCGCCTTTGATTTAATGGGTCTTAAATTTGAATTGCAGAATCTTGGGGGCCCTGGCAGCCATGGAGTGTTTGCAGTGTGAGTTGTGGAGAAGGGGTGAGAGAAAGAGCACGGGAGTGTTTGCTGCCCTCAGGTGTGGAAGGCGTGAAGTGCGCTGGCATGGTGAAGGAACGGTCTCCATGCTCCCTGGAGGACTGTAATAGTAAGTTCTGTTAAATCAGTAATTTTAACAGTTTTATATTCTCTAAAGCAGTCAATCTTAACATTTTACCTTCTGCTCTACAACTTAACAACATAGGTCTATTAGCAACTCAGTTTAAGATGATTACACAAACTGCATCAAACCAGCTTAAAGGTTATTTTTTAAAGCTATATTTAATCTGACAAATGAGCCTAATTGAAATCTATATTCTGATTTATCAGATATGACTGTGCAATGTTTTGTCTGGTTTTTCATCTATGCTGATCATTTCATCCCATATTCATTTTTTTCTACCTCTAAATTATAATAAGAGCAAGTAAAGTTTTACTCATTTGATATCAGCCATTTTTAGTACGGTATATTACATTGAGGTGTCTGCAATAACAGGTCTCATTCTGTGTCAGTTCAAACCCACCAGGGGGATATCTTGCACCACCTTAGCAAATTATGATTTAAGGTGTTAAACAACACTTTCTATGATGTACTGATATGAAATTATAGGGACATATGTTTCTCTAGAGGCTTGAAAAAAAATCTAGTTTTCTAAAGCTTCTTAGAGACATTATGGTTTTAATGACAAACTGAAATCAAGGCTAAAATAAATGGAAGTACAATAAAGAGATTTTAGAAAATTATACTGAATAATATAAAACTGCTTGTCAGGTTTAGATGTAATTGTAAATAATCAACTAAATATTTGACAAAAAAACATTAATTAAATGGAACAATAAACTAAAATGCAATGATAAATGGTATAGTGGGTATGAAATATTTTACTATGGAGGAAAAGGGTTATTTTTTGTTTATTGCAACAGTTATTCCAGTTATATTATTGAAACTAGACTTTTTTATGCTGTTCTCAATACTATTTTAACATTTGAAGGAAAATTATGTTTTGTATCCAGATAATTTTGTATTCTTAATCCACCATTTTAGTTAGATATACATGCCACATTTCTCTCCTTTGTTCAGATTTAGTGATGAGGTAATATCCTTGTATCTCATGTAGATATTATTTCATTTTGTTCTCGCTCCTCAGTGTTATCTTCTCCATCTCCATCCCTGCCTTCTGTACCTGTGGGAGCATCGCCGTTTGGTGGGAACATGATTGTGGTGTTGGGTATTTCAATCTGCTTGGCAGTGATCATGGTGACTATAGTGGTGACTGTGTGGAGAAAGCTTTACCAGACTCCTCAGTGTAGCTCGGTCCATAGAGGCTCCATTCATCCCCCGGGGGGGCGCAAGCTTTCAGATGAGGCCTCCATCTGTGGCCACAGTCTTCAAAGACCCAGCCTTTCTGATGGTCATTTCCCATCGGCAGCAGTCATTTCCCAAAAACGACCCTCACTTGGAGCTCCGCCTCTCTCGCCACAGGCACCAGTGATGACACTTTCACAGGATCCAGAAAGGCTATCTCCCACAGGTCAAAAGGTGTTACCACCAATATTTGGGTATGCTCAAATATCTTTCCCACCAATATTTTTATCAGTACCTAATAATGTTTGTTAAACCCTTTTTCATTTAATTAATGTTCTATGTTCTCTGTAGCTATCGCCTGGCTCAGCAGCAGCTAAAAGAGATGAAGAAGCAGGGCTTAAAGGAGGCCACCCAGCTGTACCATGTCTCCTCAAGCCCAGTCCATGACACTGTGGTAGAGACATGTGCCTCACCCACCACCTCCCCCGTTCCATCCCCTACTGGATTTGTTTGTTCTGCTCTACCTGTGGGTACGCAGGACACTGCTAACAGCAGCCATGTTGGCACATCTACTCCTCTGTCTGAGGCTTCACGTTCCAGAGTTGAGTTTGTTTCAGGACCTTCTGACTCGGGGAGGAGCTCTAGATGGCGAGACCGCACAGCTGACTGGGTGGAGATGGTAGAGAGGAGTAAGATGGCCGGTCTTAGGGGAGGAGATACAGTATCGGGGAATAGTTACAACAGGAATCCAAACTTCAGACGGACCTCCAGCTTTAATGACACCAAACTCCTTTCAACTTCCTCAGCTCAATCCATGCATTTTAGAGAAAGGAGCATGACCCAGGTCACCCACCCATCATTTTTTTATTTTTGTTTCTTCTAGTTTATCTATTCTTAAATCAATTGTTACAAGACCTATTAAGATGTGATTCCACATTTTCCTCCTCAGGTGGGATCTCGGACTCTTCCAGAAGGAAGTTCTTGGACCAAAGGGAAATGGGAGAGACAGCCTCACCCCTCTTACCCCATCCCTGAGCACAGAGTCTCAGATTGGAGTACAACAAAACCCCAAATTCACAGCCAGAGGAGGACTTCTCAAAATACTCAAGTCAAACACATGGGAACAAACACAAAAACCTCATTATCTGATAAACATGTTAAAGACTTCAGTGGCACAGGGGAAAGAAAGACGCGTGTCGACTCTGGAGGCAGAGGTGGAGATTTGGTCTCAGGGATCGGAGGTCCATCCCTCACACTCTCCTGGTCTCGTGAGGTGAATCAGCTGGATGTAGAGCGAGCTGAGCGGGCTGAGCAGAACTGGAATCGGCGAGGCCCGTCACCTATCCAGAGAAACATCCTGGCCAGGAAACTGAAAGAAGCTCAGCTGTGCTCTGGAGGCAAAGGACGCCAGCGCAGCTCCAGCTTTAACATGTCTTCCTCTGAGTGTAGGAGGGATTGGTGCCAATCACTGCCAATATCTAGAGACCAGAGCAGCAGTGGTGGCTCCCCCTACAGGCTGAGTGAGGCAGAACAGAGGATGCTGGACTTGGATCTATCCCCAGTGTTTGTACAGAAGGAGTAGAAGAGCATATTACCCCTCATTTCCACTGGGTTACACGGCCATGTTAACATTATGGTGAAAAGAAAAAAAAATACAACTAACTCTTTAACACTTTTAATGTATTATTTTGAATATTTGCAAGTTATGATAGACAATTTCACCCTTTCTGCAACGTCAAGCATCTTTAGAAGAACAACATCATAAAAAATCCAACAAATAAAGGGTTTATATAAACTGTTAAGCCACAGTTTCAGTCATGCTGTGAAGCCTCAATGTTTATTGCTGTAAATATTGTGGTAATTTCTTCAGGGACCTTTAGAATCTGTATATTAATTTGTTTATATTGGAGAAGCATCGATATGTGCACATGTTATATATATACTATTAAACTGTAATTTCTTTTGAGATGTTCTACAGTGCCTTAAAAAATATGTACTGTGATTTTTTTGCGTTACAACCACCAACTTTATAGTTTTTATGTTACATTTTTTAAAGATTTTCTCTGAATGGAACTGGTCACTCTGGGCTTAATAGAGAGCTTTCAGGATAAAAAAGGTTAAATAGACATGCACCTCCACAGTTAGACATTTTTGAAGACAACAAATCCTTTCTCTTCTTTTCATAACTATTCTTTAATTTGCAGCTCTCTCTTAGACCTCAAATACTTTTGAAATACATGATATATGTTGTTGTGATGGGGCAAAATGTGAAATAAAAAAGTTGAGGGTTATTAATACTTTTGAAAGGCACATAGGTTAAATATCAGATATTTATACATTCTTAATATGCTGAAATGTTTACTGTATAAAAAAACTCAATAAAATGTTGATCCTTTGAAATATGAGGAATCAAAACATCCTGTTTTCTTTGCTATTAAATTAATACAAAGCCCACATTTTTTAAATGTCCCCTTCTCCACTTCCTGCAGTGTCCAAAAACACCAGAGGACGAACCTTCATGGTGGTGTGTCTAAGGGAATACCAAAGGCCTTTCCAGGTCCCCCACACCACACCATTGTCATATTCAGCCTTGTACTTCCCCCTTCGATAGAATTTGCCATTGAGGTTGGCTGCATGACATCTGCAGATAGAAGGTAGTTTGTAGATGATACAGTGGAAGGGATGATTAACAATGTTCAAACAGTGAACAAAGAAAAAAATAAATAAAAATACCTGTTAAACCACCAACCAGCCTGATTCTCTTTGGCACAGCTCCCCTGAAGGAAGCGATCATTATCCTGAAAACAACAATGAACAAATTTTCCTTAAAAAGTGCAATAAGTAGCCATTTGAAGCCTGAAAAAGGGGGACATGTATGGCTGACCTGATCTCTAGTGCTGAACTGCATGCCACTAAGGCAGGAAGACCACTGCTCCACCATCCCCCCACCACCAGTAAGAGCATCACCTGCTTTCCCACTGTATTGCCCATACTGGAGGCGATACTTATCCTGGAGGGAAAATTGGAAAATTTGTATTTCATAACAAAAAATTATAGTTGCATAAATACATATATATGTATATTGTTATTACAGCTTCATCTGTGATCCTGAAGTTTTCATAAAATGCATAACTTTTCTTTCCTTCCCAGTCCATGAGATCAATCTTCACCAGGTTCTTACCTGCAGCGAGACCAAATAAAAATTTATATTTTTTTAGATATTTATAGAAAATACTCTGCTCGTCAAGAGAATGTCAAGCCATGTGGTGTGAATAATTAGATTTTTTCAAAATGTTTTAAAACATTAATATGCAGATATTGTTAATAATTAAACTGATATAAATATGCTAAGAAAGAAGGATACAATGAATAAATTAATCTGAAAACTTTGCTGCCCTCTAGTGGTCGGGATTAGGACTGATTTAGCTATATCTGTTTTATTTTTGGTATTTAAATTACCAATCTATATAATTTAGCGTCTCTAAAGATGTGATTTAATGAATTAAATTTTATTAATTTTGATTGATTTAATTCATTAAATCACATCAAATCTATGAATTTTGATTGTTCCAATCAAAAAGGCTGCATTTGTATGAAGTTCGGTGTTGAGAAACTTGACTGTCTTATGCAGTTCCTCCCTCAGCCTTATAGAATACCTTTTGGATTATTAGAGTGAATACTTTAATTTAGATTTTCGTATTTCACTATGATAAATTTGACATTTAAAGAGTTTTTTTTTAATATAAAATGTTTAAAATAGTCTAGATATAGTGGCTAAGATTACCTACAAAATACCGTAAGTCAAATGCTGTCTTTTAATCTAAAAAAAAGCTTTATCAGATAGTTTGTGCTGGAGATGGCATATTTAGCTGACCTAGTTGTTGCAGCTGTTCCTTTTTTTTAGTATGTTATATGAAAGTGTGTTTTCCATATTTAGGATTTTGCTACATCCAAAAATCCTTGTATTTTAAAAGGTGTGTACAATTATTAAAGAGTGACTGCATGTAGATAAATGTAGATAATGGTCATTTTTTTCTAACCTTCAGACAATAGAGTGTTCATTTGTTCATTCCCCAACCAAAACTCATCATTCCATAGTTTAAAGTCTCCAAATCCGTCTCTGTAGTCCACCCAGTCTCTATGAGGATTAAACAGATATTTCATAATAGATTGATCTGCTGCATGAATTCAGCAAATTTTACTTCTTTTTTTTCTTCAGAAAAAATTCCTCTGGTAAAGCGCAGTACCTGTTAAAGTCAACTTTTCCATGCCGACGCCTCTGAAACACTGTCCACCCTCCTCCATCCTCCATATCACAATAGACCAAAAAAGGGTCCTGGTGTAATTTGGGTCTGATGCGGTAAAAGCCACTGGGTGATCTAAGTCTATCAAACAGTTGGGAGCAGTCTGTGGAAAACAACATTGTGAAGATCCTTGTACATTGTAAAGGCCTTCAAGTTGTAATTGCATAACTATATTAAATATATAAAACAGCTACAATGTTTGTTTGAGAATATAATTATAAAAAAAAGATATTTTTTGTATTTTCTAATAGTCAAGGAAAGAGAAGAGATGCAAGTAAATAAAATCCATAGATACCAAAATCAGATTACAATAAAAAGCAAAATGTTATTCGGTTATATGTGTTTGTATGCTGTGGGGAAATTTGTTTGTGCCTTTGATATATATGTTAACAAAAAAGTGATAATAGTAAGCATGGTATTTTTTATAATAACAACTAAATGTTATAATATTTAATACTTCTTTATACTAGCTGTAAGAATGACAATTATAAATAAGAAGCAAAAGTTAAATAAACAATTGACTAAAAGCAAAAATTTAAATTGAATCCATTTTAATTGAATCCCCTTGTATGCAGTAGTATTTTTTTGTGAAAATTAAATTAATTATTAAATATCTATTTTATTACTTACCTTTATCATAGACAATGAGATTTCCTGCAGGTGGAATTGATTTCATTGTTGTGTTTTCAGAGCTGCTGTTGTGGTTCAGATCAGGGGCTTGGTCAGTCTGTTGTTTACTGTTGGATCCTGCAAGCTGAGGTGATCTAAAGTATCTATGAGTTTGCAGATGCTCCACCTGCCAGGTTGTGAGCAACAGTTTATTCTCCAGTTTCTTTATGCTGTTCTTAAGAGCTGCAACCTCTGGTCCGCATGGAGTAGTTGCCTATGAATTAGAAATTCAAAGTTAGAAAATTTAAGAAAAAAAAAATGAAGTGCATACATCAGCATAATCCAGTGTTGATTCAAAAACAGACCTGCATATTCTTCTCAGCAGGTGCTGCGATTTACTTACATAAAGCTGCCCAGGAACTGCTGTAGCTGGGTAGACCAGATGCAGCAGCAACACTGCCATGGCATTCAACAGAAACACACTTCCAGCAAAATTAGTCTGAAATACATTCATTACACATTATCCACAAGGTTCATAATAAAAATAGTAATAACACCATCTTAATGAAATAAAACTTCATCCAACCTACCATTATTTCATAAAGCTTCCCCTTTGTTTTCTCCGTACTGACGTTCTCCCTCCTCTAATAATATGTCTGAACGATTTATAGATGGGGCTAGTTCTGCATGTTCCACATTAGGTGATTCAGAGCTGAACATTCCTTGAAAGTTTTTTATTTATTTTTTTATTTTGAAGCTCAAAGATGTGGCCGTGGTTATAAATCACACCTGATCCAAGAACTGACTCTGCCCTATTACAGAAAAGTATTTGGAAGAGTTTATTCCTCACCTACTGTTCCCATGAAGCTGCAATCACAAATACAATCAAGATTTTTATATTTCAAAACAGAATTCAAAACAAAACTGGGGTATTACCCAATGGGAGTTTCTAAACTCACATTACCTATGTTGATCTTAGTTTTTTTATTTTAAATGTGTAAATATCAAAAGGTTGAGGAAACAATTTACTCAAAAATTATTTGGTTATTGGATTAAGGATTTAAAAAGTGCTTTGTTTTTCCGACTTTAATCTCAGAATTTTGACTTTAATCTCAGAATTTTGACTTTAATCTCAGAATTTTGACTTTAATCTCAGAATTCTGACAGATTTCTGACTTGTTTTCCTCAGATTTCTGACTTGTTTTCCTCAGATTTCTGACCTTTTCCCCCTCAGATTTCTGACTTTTTTTCCTCAGAATTCTGAATTTTTTTCCATATTAAACTGAAATAAAATTTGAAAACCAAACTTTTTTTTAATTTTGTCACTGGCCCTATTCCTCTTCCGTACTTTCCAGCACAGTGACAGCATGGTGATGAAAGCAGGATTGGGGGTACTGATCCCTGCTGGAAAATGAAATCAGCAAAGGGAT
>NW_015150652.1:207141-208677 GCF_000732505.1 Cyprinodon variegatus
GAATTATGAGAAAAAAAGTCAGAATTCTGAGATTAAAGTCAGAATTCTAAGATTAAAATGAGAATTATGAGAAAAAAAGTCAGAATTCTAAGATTAAAGTCAGAATTATGAGAAAAAAGTTAGAATTCTGAGATTAAAGTCAGCAATTCTGAGAAAAAATTCAGAATTCTGAGATTGAAGTCAGAACTATGATAAAAAAAGTTAGAACTCTGAGATTCAAGTGAGAATTCTGAGAAAAAAGTCAGAATTCTAAGATTAAAGTCAGAATTTTGAGAAAAAAGTCAGAATTCTAAGTTTTTTTCTCATATTATACAAAATAAAAATAAATGAAAATAAAAAATCAGTTAACTTTTTTAATTTCTTCAGTGGCCCTAATCCTCTTTCGTACTTTTCAGCACGTTTCAAACGCGGATAAATTAGTTTTTTGAGTCAGTAGTAGGTCATATCAAAAACATTTACAGAGAAATATGGCAAATGTTTGTCAATTTATAGCTTCAATCAGTGCTTTTGTGTTTTCGCAAAAAGAAGAGAAAGAAAGCCGAAAATATGCGCATGAAAAAAAAAGAAAACACGGGACGGTGGGGAATGCGCTTAATTGCAACCAGATGTGTGGAGAAGAGGGAAGAAGCTGCGCTCTGCTTTTTGGCCCAGTTTCTGAAGCTTCACAGGGTGTAAATAGCTTCATTGGGCAGGTTTATGGTCAAGTTCAGTCAGACTTTAACCAAAAAAAAGTAAGCAGAGAGGGAAAGATGAGTAACAGCAGAAAAGGGGGCTGAGCTTTTTCGTCAGTGAAGTTCAGGAAATGCGAGAAAGTGCAACGCTTGCAGAAAAAGATGAAGAATAGTGGATGATACAAAAAAAAAAATCTACCCGGTTAACCTTCGAACTTTCTTTCTTTCTGCTCACAAGAAGTCACAAGACGAGCTGTCGTATAATTTCACGGATGCCACTTCTAACGGTAAGAGTGTGTTTATCTGTTAAGGGTTAACATGTGTGACTTGGGGCTTTAAATGTTCACATTTCTGCACTAAATACTCTTTATCAGTAAGTAAATGAATATGCAACGCAAATATTTCACATGTAGGAAAGGAAAGATATAATTTTTTGCACATATGTTACAGAGAGCGCTTTACATTCTGCATTAAAGGGTTTTGGGAAGAGTCCAGGAACCCAAACTCATCATGTCCGTCTACTTTAATCCGGGACCAGATTCGGAAGTAAATGGGTGAGAAGAGCGATTTTATGTTAAGCTTTTATTGGTGCATGTGATTGAAACTCATTTGACAGGAATGTGTGATTTAATGCAGAGCTGCAGGGAGGTGGCCAGTCTGTCCTAAACAGAAACCCAGGTTACTGGGATTAATCTTCCTCCTGACACTTACTTCATCCACTCCCTTCATGGTTTAGGTTTAGAGAATTAGCTGGCCTATCCTACGGAAGAGCATTAGGGCCACTGAAAAAAATCTGACAGAATTCTGACTTTAATCTCAGAATTTTGACTTTAATCTCAGAATTTTGACTTTAATCTCAGAATTT
>NW_015150652.1:208774-233119 GCF_000732505.1 Cyprinodon variegatus
TGACTTTAATCTCAGAATTTTGACTTTAATCTCAGAATTTTGACTTTAATCTCAGAATTCTGACAGATTTCTGACTTGTTTTCCTCAGATTTCTGACTTGTTTTCCTCAGATTTCTGACCTTTTCCCCCTCAGATTTCTGACTTTTTTTCCTCAGAATTCTGAATTTTTTTCCATATTAAACTGAAATAAAATTTGAAAACCAAACTTTTTTTTAATTTTGTCACTGGCCCTATTCCTCTTCCGTACTTTCCAGCACAGTGACAGCATGGTGATTAAAGCAGGATTGGGGGTACTGATCCCTGCTGGAAAATGAAATCAGCAAAGGGATGTGTGAGGTACTCTGAAACAGGGACAGTGCTAGATGGGTGGCCAGGGGTGGCCATGGCCACCTTCAGCAAATCATTGGCCACCCTTGTGGCCACCCCTACCATTTCCCCCCCTCTATTACAGACAGTGGCAGCAGTAATACTCTCAAATGGAATATTCTAGCTTATTTAACATTTACATTTTACATATGTTAACAGTTACTTGACAGCAAAAACACTTTGGCTAAATATGAACATCAATACACAAAGATGATAAATACAGAATTCATGCGCTTTTCAGAACTAGATTTTAACACATGGGGTAAAGAGAAAATTATCTTTCTGAAAGTCTTCTGAGTCTTCAGTGAAATCTAAAAAAAATAACTGCTTTAATAATAACTAATCCATTGAATTTAGATATTAGTACATGTAGATATTCATTTCATGCTGAACGATTTTTGATAAAAGAAGATAAGTAATTACAATGAATAAGATGTCCACCCCCAAACTCAAACGGGAAAGAATTTTGGCCGCTACACCTTTAATTTAGACATCATAGATGTTTAAATATATGCGTCTATTTGTTAGCAATGGCTGTAGGAAAGTATAGTTGGTCGTTATTTAGAAAATATGGGTGTTTTGCTTGTTAATTTTCCTGTTAGAACAGTGTAGATTGACCCTTATATTCTGGCGCCTATCCACTTTCGGCCCCCCTCAGTGTACATTGGTTATTGCCTGGCCACCCTTATTTAAATATTCTGGCTACGCCTCTGCTCTGAAATGAATCTGAAAATAGGACTTTGGACCAATTGAAAAGTGTCCCAGATACGTGTCTGGAGGTAGAAGGTAGCACATTCTAAAGTAACCTTAATACCTTGAGGATTTCCTGTTACAGTTAACTATTGTTTTTGTGTATTCTTTTTTTTTTCTTTTTTTTTTTTTTCTTCCACCCAAATTTTTGTCACAAAACTTAAAAAACAGCACCCTGAATAGATACAGCATTGTATCCATTTATGGTGCTTAATAAATAGGATGCATAATATATCACCATTAATATCTATAACAGCAGATGTTTGTTGGTTTTTATCACATCACTATATTGATATATATTTTATATCAGATGGAAAGTGTTAATAATCACATTAAATTCCCATATTTTTGTTATCCTGAAGGGGGCGTGGCCATTGTTTGCGGGGATTGATGTAGTCTAGAGTATTGGGTTGTTTAAGGCAGATAAACATGTGCTAAACAGTGGTGTGAAAATTTAAATTTTTCAGTTTCAAAAGAATAGAAAAGATAAATATATATTGGTTTTCTTTTTTTCTATAATATCTCATATCAATATAGGGTCATTTTTTTTTATATTGATGCATCCCTAGTAATTCATTTTTGAATTTAATTACTAAACCTTTGGTTTTGAAAAAAATCCTTGAAATGCACCCGTCACTCTAAAATTAGTTCTGTTATTGTGTTATGTGTTTATCTTAATAATTTTTTTTTATATCAGAAACATCACAAAGATGGAAGATGCAAAAGTGGAAATTGATGATGGAAAGGAGGAGAGCCCGCTACCAGACACTATGTACCAGTGAGTGCATTTTCAGCATTTCTGTCCGATTTGAACAGAATCATGTTAATAACCACCCTGATGCTTTTATTTCCTCATTTTACAGCAACATTCGGAAAAAAATCGCTCCATTTGTTATGTCCTTTGGCTTTCGGTGAGGTTGGGGTTAAATTGTAATCAATGTTTTCATGCTTTCCTGTTTTTATTGAAATAATTTGGATATTTTTTTTCTAAATACCTTTAGTGTATTTGGGATGGTGCTGATAATTGTAGACTTTGTGCTGGTGATTGTGGACTTCTCACTGCCAAACAAGAACAGAGAGGTCGGAGACGCTTTAGAAGCAGTGTCTCTCACCATCTCCTTCTTCTTTCTGGCTGATGTTCTCCTACGGGTTTATGTGGAAAGGTGAGCAGAGATTACTTTGTATTAGACTTTGTTTTATTCCCAGTAATATTGATTGCAAGAGTTCCTGCACATATAAATTATTATAACTTGCATATTCTTTGTCCCTATAAACTGAAACGGAATATGTCAATACATGTAAATGGTATTTAATTTAATTCATACTGTTATTTATTTTTAATGACTCCTATAATGTCTTTCTTCTGCAAAAGTTGCATTATTCATTTGTATTCTCAACCTTCCCATACTACTTGCATTTGTTTTGTTTTTTTTCTAAATTGTATATTCCTGGATTTATTTATGTCTACTTATTTATGTCTACAATGTTATTGTGTTGTCTTTGTTTAGCCATGTAGCCTTTTTCATGCTGGGTACTTGTTAAGTGTCAGGACCAACAACTGGGACTTAGGTGTGTGTTGATAATAGCTAGGATAGGGATGTCGGTTACGCCATAGAAATTAATACAGTAGTAGTAGAAGTCAATGGCAAGCCCCCACAATGATAGTGTGACACAATAGAGTGTATGTGCGTGGGGGATGTGTACTTGTTTATACGTTTTTTGGTATATTTATCGACTATCTGAGGACCAACAGGTTTTATGAAGATGTAGATCAGGTTCTAACCCCATTTCAGAGATTGGTTTAGAGGTCTGTGGGATTTAACATTGGAATGATCAACTACTACCGTTAGAAACCACTGATTAAGGCTGAAATCTCGGTGTCCAGATGGACTCAGACCTGAGCCTTCAGAGGCACATAAAGGCAGTTATTAAATCAGCCTTTTATCACCTGAAGAACATTTCCAGGATTAAATTACTGTCCAATATTACCTAGAAAAGCTCATTCATGCATTTATCCTTAGTTGAATTGATTACTGCAAAAGTGTCTTCATTGGTTTGCCCAAAGGTCACCAGACAGCTGCAGCTGATCCAAAAAGCTGCTGCCCATGTTCTCACTAGGACTATGAAAGTAGAGCACATCAGCTCGGTTTTGAAGTCATTTCACCTGCTCCCTGTATCTCAGACGAAAGATTTTAAATTCATTCTATAGTCTTAGTCTATTAACCACTTAATGGTTCAGCACCTCAATACATGACAGATTTGTTGTCAGTGTATAAACCCTCCAGACCACTCAGGTCTTCTAGTTCCAAACTACTCTGTCCACCCAGAACTAGAACCAAACGTGGAGAAGCAGCATTTAGTTCCTTTGCTCCACTGATCTGGAACAAACTCCCAGAAGACTAAAAGTGCTGGAAGCCTTATTTCTTTTATGTCAAAGTTAAAACCCATTTAACTGCCTGTTAAAGTTAAGGCTTAACTGAGGTATGATTAGTTTAAGGTCATGGTCCAATTGTTATATTTGATCTACCTGTTTTTTTATTGTTTTTATCTTTTTTATATCCGATTTTTTTCTTCTATTTTAATGTTTAATTAATGTAGAACACTGAATTGTGTTTTTACTAAATTGTGCTATACCAATAAACATACGTTACCTTAACTTTAGTTTAAGGACAGGAATATACTGGTAGTGGTTGGGTTAAATGTCAACGTTGGGCATAAATCCAGTAACTAAAACAAATGGCAGATAGTCCTTATGAGTAGAAACAGAAACCTTATCACCAAAACAAATTCCTTGCATGTGTTAGGCACTGCTTGGCAATAAAGCAGTTTCTGATCCTACATAAATGATTTAACTTAACTGTTGCCCCTCAAGTGCCTTCCTATGAATGAAGAAGCAGAAAAAATACTGTAAAGCGTTGCAAACATTCCCAAGCTCCTGTGTCAGCAGAACTGTGAGATTAGCTGTTGAGCAGGAAGTGGTGAAGAGGAAGCTCTACAGGAAATGTGTACCATGCGTTGGGCTGATTCTTTGGAATATCAGTTCAGAGTCACTTAATGCATCCAATTAATTTTATCAACAACCACCAGTACTGTACAGGAACAGCTTGTGATCTGTTCCTTTTTTAAATGAGCATTTGGGAATGCATTACTCACTGTTGGCTCTCTGTTTTAGCTTTAAAGTGTACTTCAGCTCCAAGCTGAACATTGTAGATGCCTGTGTTGTCGTAATCACGCTGATCGTCACAATGATCTACACCTTCAGTGACCTGTCAGGGGCCAGCCTGATTCCCAGGTGGGTGTTCTGGCCTCTCAGCTGATTGATGTTACTGTTGTTATCTGATCTTTAGCTGTGGTCCACCACAAATATGGCAGATGATCTGTACAATCTTGAACGTGACGGCAATTAGAAATGTCATTTCCTTTTAAATCAGGACACATTTTTGCTGCACCATACCCATAAAGGTTATAGCTTTTTATGTTTGTAATTTTCATCATGTTTAAGATCTTGTTTTAAACTGGCATATTGTCATTTTTATGTATTTTATTTTGTAGTAATAATATTAATATTTTTTTCCCTTCTAAAATGATTTTGAATTGGCTTGAATATGAATTTTGGTATAGACAAATAAGCTTTATGAGTGTCAGAAAATGGCTTCTACCATACTAATGTGTTCATCTTTCTTTGACAGGGCCGTGACATTTCTGCGCTTCTTGCGAATAATCATCTTTGTGAGGATTTTCAGGCTGGCATCTCAGAAGAAAGAGCTGGAGAAGGTCACTAGGAGGATGGTATGTTCATTTTCTGTAAGCCAGAGAAGAAATGAATGGCAGACATATTTACACACTCTGTTTCCTCCTATTGTTGGGTTTGGCTATAAGACATGTTTTTTTGTTTGTTTTTTTCAGATATCTGAGAACAAGAGGCGTTATCAGAGGGATGGATTCGATCTTGATCTAACTTATGTAACAGGTGAGGGTATATTTTTTTTATTCTATTTTATTTAGAAATAAATCAATATTAAAGTTGGCATGTTTTATTCTACATAATGTTCAGTAGTGTGAAAAGTTAGGACATCTCAAAGATTAATTTCTTATTGACTTATGTTTTCTTTCAAATAATTGGAGGGGAAGCAGCTTAATTGCACCAGTGTCAGGATGCCTTTAATACCTTTTTTTTCTCTTTTTTTTTTTTATGAGGGTATACACAAGTATAAAAGTTAAACAAACAGTAACTCATGCCAGCTGGCTGCAGATGAGTCCCTTATTGACGGCTTTGCCTCTTTTGGTAGAATTGAGATGGTAAGGTGATAGCAACGCAGGCTAATGTTAGCACTATAGAACTGATGTCAATACAGGAGGAGGACCAGATCACGCTTTGGAGGGCATGCTCTCATCAGCATTTATGGTTTAATTGATTTAAAAAAAAAAAACAGGACACTTTCACATATACCTGTGCAGCCTTTGTACAGTACAGTCGGGTCTTGAATCTTTTGTTCTTTTGTCTAAAAGGGGATATATTTCCTTCCCAATGAAACTAAACCTGTGTAGCCTTTTTTCATAGCATTGATATACAAATTCATATCGAGCATTCTGCAGATTCCATTATGACATTTGTTTTTTTCATTACTCATTTTAGAACTTGAGCTTATAGTAAAGTATTTTTATTATCTTTTAAATTATTATCAAATATCAGTGTGTCTAAATATGTTTGAATCATCATAGGATGTGCTAACTTTGTTCATGACTGTAGAGATATCTGAGCCTGGAATACTCCCTTTACTCCCTTTTAGACCGTGTCATTGCCATGTCCTTCCCCTCCTCCGGGAAACAGGCCTTCTACAGAAATCCAATCAGGGTAAGTAAGAGTGGATTCAGACAGTTATCGTTGGATAGTCCTGAACAAAACGTCTGAAATACAGTCAGTGGGTATAAACTGTTCATGGTTACCATTAAATCTCATTCTGCAGGAAGTTGCCAGGTTTCTAGACACGAAACATGGGGGCCACTACAAAGTTTACAACCTGTGCAGTGAGTTGAACTGTGTCTCCTGCTAAATTTCTGCTTAATGTTGATCCCCCCCCTCCGACACTACTCGTGTTTTTTTTATTTTTTTTTATTCCAGGTGAAAAGGGGTACGACCCCAAGTTCTTCCACTACAGGGTTGAACGAGTCTTTATTGATGACCACAATGTGCCCTCCTTAGAGTAAGACACTTTTGTTATTTATTGATCTCATCTTATAAGTATCCTTTATATATGTTGTACCATATAGCTAGTTTATTATGCTCTCTCTAATGTGGATTTTGTCAGAGACATGCTGAAATACACAGCAAGTGTGAGGGAGTGGATGTCTGCTGATCCTACAAATATCATTGCTATTCACTGCAAAGGAGGGAAAGGTGACAATAATAGATCCACCTTATTTTAATTACCTGTCTGGGTGTCTTCATACCTACTAATTCTCTTTCTGCTGTCTATCACAGGACGCACAGGTACTATGGTGTGCACATGGCTCATTGACAGTGACCAGTTTGAAAGTGCTCAGGTTGGTTTCTGGTTTGTTGAGAGCAGGGTTAAAGACTGAGCTGGTTCTTTTAAAACAAAGCTACTTCTGTCTGTCTGTTTGTTTCGGCACCAGGACAGTCTGGAGTATTTTGGTGAGAGGAGGACAGACAAGAGTCAGAGCTCCAAGTTTCAGGGAGTTGAGACTCCCTCACAGGTAAGAAAAGGAGCTTGGGCATTTTAAGAAGAAATGTTATATTGAATACTTCATTTAAAATGAACTTGGTTTTACTGAAACCTGGTCATTTAGTTTTACTTCTAAATGGCATTTCTGCTTGGGAGCTGTAAGGAATCACACAGGAATTTCCTAAAGCCTCCTTTCTAGAAAAAACCTTTTTCAACAAAACATGGATGAATATACAAAGCATTCATTTGGTAGATCTAGTGTTATTTTCTTGTCTAATTTGGTGCCCGCAACATATTAAAATCTTTTAACTAAAAATTACTCCTTTAGATTTATTAACACTAGTAATAAAGTGTTATAGTGTCTCTGTATTCATTTATTCATTCATTTATTATTAGAACATATAAACTGGGGACAATGTGGAGAAATAGAATAGCATAGAAAATCACTTTATTGTCCTACAGTGGGGAAATTGAGGCGAAAGAGCAGCAAAAGATTACAACAATAGTGGTCACACAAATGTGGACCTTAAAAAGTCTATATAGAAATAACAGAATAAGTGAAACAGGTAAAAAAAATATAAAAATAAACAAATAAAATATTGTACTATACAATGTTTTATATAAATAAAATGTTATAAATGCTGTGCATCTGAAGAATAGATGGTCAGCTTTACAGCTTTGAACATTTTTACAGTAGTGGATATGTGAAAATTAGAAGCAACAACAGAGATGTACCACAGCATGTTATTTAACTAAAGGCTGGGCTATACACGGACACCAGGTCGTCTAAGTTATTTAAGTGACTAAGAGAAACTGCAAAAATCAGCATGAATATAACAACTGATTAAGGTTGTTGGGAACATTGATGGTTATAAAGTCTTACAGCTGCTGGGAGGAAGGATCTGTCATAACGCTCCGTGGTGCATTTAGGGTGCAGCAGTCTGTCACTGAAGGAGCAATGACTTTTGCTCACTAGAAACGCATTCCAATGAAATCACTTTTTTTTTTTTCAGATAGTTTTCACCACAGTTCATTGATGTGTTACAAAATACTGCTTTAGAAAAGGATTTCTAACCCCAGGCTTGTGTAATTTTAAAATGAGTGGGATACAGAAACTGATGGTTTACACTCACCCTGGTTTAGTGTGTGATTTTTATAGTCATTAAAACCCCCTGAATGATTAAATATTTGCTTTGAACCACAGAGCCGCTATGTCGGATACTATGAGATCATGAAGAACAAGTACAACCGCCAGATGCCTCCACCTAAAAGCCTGAGGATAAAAAGCATCCGGATTCACTCGATAGCAGGTACCACTGCAGATCCACTCAGATCAGCTGCTCCAGCAGTGCAGGGATCTAGTAAACATGTTCTCTCATTCATGCCCAGGTGTGGGGAGGGGGAATGGCAGTGATCTGAGTGTGAAAATAATAGTGAAGAAAGAATTGGTCTTCGAGTGTGTGTGCGCCAAGCAGAAGAACTGCAAGGTTAGCTTCACAGCATTAACTGATCGTATATTACCATTTGATTTTTTTTTTTATTAATGGATTTTTATTTTGAAGGTATTTCCTGACGTGGGCAGCAATGCTGCAGTAATCAGCCTGCAGGATGGGCCTATGGTTGAAGGGGATGTCAAGGTTATGTTTGAATCGAGTGCAGTGAGTTTTACACCTTCAACTAGAGGATTTTAAAAGTTAACGTTTATCCATACGGTTCTGATATTTACTGCATCCACCAGGGTCTTCCGAAAGGATATGAAGACGTTCCTTTCTACTTTTGGTTTAATACGTCCTTTGTAACAGAAAACAAGTAATTTTTTTTTTTTCTTGCTCCAATGTGAACATTTTTATAACCACATGACCTCTGCACCTTCTGATCACGTTTTCTTTTATATTTAGGTTGTTTCTGCCCAGAGAAGAGCTTGACAACCCACACAAGTCTAAAACCTGGAACCTATACAAAGAGGATTTTGGTGTCACCATGTTCTTCTCAGAATCTGATTAAAGCCACAGTACAGAGAAAAGGCGAACCAAAAAGAGGTGTAATTTTGGAAAAGGCTGTGAAGAAATCAGCAACATAAATACTAAATAGTTTGTAATAAACTGTCCAAACCTTAAACCTTTTGTTTAGACATTGGTAAGAACTGGATCCACCCGATTAAAATCACTACAGTATTGCTTTGATGTGTTTTGACTCTTAAATCTGAAGTGTTGGAACCTTTATGATTAAACCAGTGGTAAATCAAACTCATTTCTGCATTCTGACTTGTTACTGCTATCTACGGTTGCTTTTCAGTAATGGAGGATTCAAGAAAATGAAAATAGAATTTTCCATAAGGCAAATGTGAGATTTTTTTATAAATTAAAATGTGGCCTGGACTGCAAAAACTGATCTAAAAATAAAAATGTCCGCAAGTGGAAGAACTATTCTGGCCCACAAGACGATGCAAATTTAGTGTTATTTTAAAGGTAAATGAATCATTGTATTCCACTGTGCAAATGGTCTGTCTGCTCAAATTAAGGGCAAATAGACTTCGAGAAAAAATTACTATTTTTGATAGTGTGGGGAAGAGAACTTCAGTTCAGCAAACACATTATTGACTTTAAAAGGAGCAAATCAAAAACATTCAGTGCTGAAGTTCACTATTTGGAATGATTTAAGCAAACGTACTGCTGGACGATCAGGTTAGAGGCAGAATGTTTTTTTTGACAAGGTGCTATAGGAGCCGCCTCTTCTTCACTAATACAGGTCCTCAGCTAATTGTGGATGTTTTATTTAATCTGGATGAAAGGAATTTTGAACTTTTATTGTATTTTCAGACCAATTTTCACAGAAGGATTGAGTTGCATTTAATTTTAGAAGCAGAGTGGCAGTCTGAGGGAGTGGGGCTCCAACTCAGAAAATCAGGATTCCAAGCTCTATGCCCTTTCCACTAGGCTGCCACTCCTTCCAGACTAGTGGCTAGAGCAGTGTGCTCATGCTCCGAGAAGGTTGCAAGTATCCGGTTCGATCCCCACAGCCTCTGCTCTGGGTTCCTGAGAAACACCCTTAACCCCACACAGCTCAGCGGGCGTCGCATAATGGCTCCCCACTGCTCCCCAAGGGGATGGGTTAAATGCAGAGGCAAATTTCTCCAATGTGAGATCAATACATTTAATTATTTAAATCAAACAGCAGCTCTGACCAAGCATGCACCTTTTACTCTACAGTAAATTGATTAACTTCTAAGTCCAGATTTATTTCTGAGCTTTCGCATTTCATATATCTTTGTGGAACAAAATTAAGTCTGTTAGGCCTGAGCTTTTATCATCAAAATGTAGAACTTCTCCTGAACACAGCTTTGCAGCAAGTCAGAATTCCAGTATAAAAGTCAATTTGTTTAATGTACCATGAATAAAAACCTTTGAGTATTAGATATTCACCTAAAATTAACCCTTTATAACTAAATTATTTTGTGATTTTTTTTTTTTTTTAAGTAAACATAGATACTGACTTAAAACAAAACAAGCAATGGATCAAAACTATTTATTGTTCTTCCATGCAAATAAATTAAGGCATGTTTTACAAATTTTTCACATGAAGCTGGTTTTAAGCATGATGTTTACATCAGTTTATTAGAATAGCCTTTGCAAATAAAGTGCAAACAAAGTAAAAATCTAGAAAACAATGTTGGTAAATGATGGTGTGGTTAACAGATAACACAATGAGTTAATTTGCCAGACTAAAAATCCTTGTTTTTACAATCCTTAAATGTTAAATACTGTTGCAATATCATGTTTCCAGGCTTTATCAGCTGTGTGTCTATAACAAAAAGGAACATTTGAGGAAATTAGAACTCGAGCAACTATAAAGCAGCTAAGGGTTGAGTTGTTTACCTATTCCCTGAGAAAAGGCAACCAGTTCGGTAGAACAGCTAAAAAAAAAAAAAAAATCCTAGTACAGTAATGTCTACCGTTCTGTGCATTTCAAGTAAACAGAAACTTTTAATATGCATGGCAAGAGTAGCTTAAATTCAAAACCTGCTCCTAAACACAAGGTTGGACAAATGTTTGTTTTTTTTTTTTTTTAAATCAGCTCAAGGTGATGCAAATAGTTTATGCGTTTTATTTTTCAAAACAAAAACGGCTCGATTTCAAATGTGCGCAAATGCTATTGATCATCTTTAAATACAGACATTTTTGGCTCATATTGCTTTTCACTCCCTTTAGTCTTTCAGTTTAACCTTTATCAGGTCAGCAGAGAGTTTTTCTTGCAGCCCGAGCCAATTTCCCTCCAAAGCCATTGCGTTGGTCACACTGGTCCAACTCATCAGAGCGCCCGCTTCGCAGAAAACAGATCATTGTAGTTTTGCACGCCTCCCTGCAGGACTCCGACACATGTCCTTTATGTCTGAGGTACCAGAACCTCTGGAAGGTGCGGTCATCATTGATAAAGACTCGGAGCAGTGCTTCATAATCCGACGGGAACAGACTGGAAAGACCGTAAGCTTCAGTGGCTCGGTACAGGAGGCTCCATTTGGGGTCCTGCTCTGGATCGCCTGGTGACTTGGGATTGTGATTGGCCTCGGTGAGGTTGAGGATGTAGGTCTCGTGGTCAAGCACAAGTCGAGAGCTGTTTTTGTAATTTCCATCAACATAGTAGACGCGGTACCCTGAAGAAAATGCGTAGCTTATTAAAAACTTAAAAGGGTTAGGAATAATCTCCAAACATCCACAACTATTGACTCACCTGGATTAAGGTTAACAAAAGTGGTGACACTGGGGGCAATGAAAGCCACTCCTAAGGGCCGGCTCATGGTTTCTTCATCATAAAACATTTGGAACTCATCCAGATGGGTATGCCCAAAGAACTGCCCTGTAATTGTACTTTCGTATCTGAAAAAAAAAAAAAATGTTGCAAAAGGAAAACTTCGAAACCCCAAGACCTGAAAGTGTTTAAAGTCATTAATCCAATGCAGAAACACTCAGGAAGTGGTAACAGATGCTCATAATAAAAATCAGCCATGCATTTTAAGACCTTCTTGTTATCTTTAATATTTACTATTATCTAACTGGACTTAAAATGAAAAGAGGAACTGAGAACATTAACATCCTCTCTGTGCAATATAAAAGTCAACTCCACCTTTACTGATTGCAAATGACAGAGTAGTTACCTGTTGACAATGTGATAGTAGTTCCAGCTCCAGCTGCCAAGACACAGGCCAGGTGGGATATGGCCAATGATGTGTACCTAAACACAGCATAATTAAAACACATTTCTTCAGTAACTGCATTTAGGTGCAGTTTAAGTTGCATGTACGTCACAGAAATAAAGCATCAGAGTGTGGTGGGACTCGAGCTTCAACCACAATGAACCCATGCGTCATATTTTAAAACCAAACGACGAAACCAACCTTCTCGCCCCTGTTCTCGCTGTCCTGAAGAACTTGAACTAGCCACTGCAGCTGATTAGCAGGATCACTCGAGTTCACCATCAGCCAGAAGTTTTCTCGTGCGCAAAAGTTCATGTTGAGGGAGACCAACCTCAGCCCAGGCTGGATCTCCACTGAGTAGAACCCTCCATACCTGGAAGCAACAGAGGAGATGCCGTATAAGGAGCAGTCTGCCGAGAACTGTCACCACTTCTGCTATTTTTGTGGTCAGATGTGCAAGACCTGCAGCAGCAAGTGGTGTTCATTTTTTTTGTAAACCTAACACTTGGTTGTTTCCTCTTAAAGCTGAAGTCTAAGTTTTTAAAAATCACTTTTTTGTCATATTGGCTAAAACTGTCCCTATGCCCAGACAGCAGTACATGTGATATGTAACCTTTGAAAAAAACTGCTTCAATTGGTCCCGCCTACTGCCTGTATTGCAATCTGGAAAGAATATTTCGAGACGAGACAAAACAACCAATCACAGCCAGAGGAGCGTCTGATGGAGTGTCAATCACAGCTCACACACGCTGAATCCCGCCCCCTCCCTCTCACCGCTGAACCTGCCGCTGCCGCCCGGCTGCTGCAGTCAGGAGGACGCGCGTGGAAGTCATGGCGGAGCGACAGCCACCAGCGAAAGAGAAACTGCCCTTACTGCCCCTGCCGACAACTGCTTACACGGCAAAGACTTCAAAAAAGAAGATGTCAATGGAAGAGCTGCCGCGTACTCTGCTTGGATGCTTCTGGTCGCATGCGGTAGCCGCGCAGATGCTGTGAGAGGGGTGGAGCTTGGAGGTGGGGCATGAGTGAAGCAGAGAGGGTGGGGGAGTGGCGTGAAACCTGCTTTTCTTAAAATTTTCAGTCGAAGTCTGCTCTCTTCTCAATGTAACAGACTGCAGCTTTAACACGCAATCTTAAATTATAGGAAAGGCTGACCTGTAAACCATCATACAGATTCTAAACATGAAAAACGGAACTAGGGCTGAAGAAATTAATGGGATTAATCTAATTAACTAATTAACTAATTTAGTAATCGATTAATCGTTAACTGGAGTATAGAGACTCTAAAACATGCCTTTACCTGACAGGGCAACTTTTTGTCTATCCAGAACTCCTCAAGTGCAACATTTTTAGTTTCACCTGGTTTATTTCCGTAAAAAGTCTTCTTTAATGAACCGTTGGCTATCCGATTATTAATTTAAAAAAATTATTGACAGATTCATCGATTAGCAAAATAATTGTAAGTTGCAAGAACCAAAACATAAATCTGGCATACCTTAAAGTCTTCAAAGCCTGCTCTGGCAACCAGACTGCCCATTCCTCAGCCATTTTATCATAGAGCCAGGAGGAGGATCTGTTGCCATGAATGAAAGGTGGTGGGAAGCTGTTGACAGGTGTGCTCTCATGATTTCCTACCGCAGGATAAACCGTGACATTGGTTCCCAGATACCTGGGGGGAAAATGAGACAATAATCCTTAGAGAATTGTTTATGACAAATGTATAATAAAGGCTGAAACTACAGCAATCAGCATTAAGGTGGAAGGAATAAGTTCATGAATATAAGCATTTATCTTTGTTTATTTAAAAGCACTGTAGAAGCTTTTTGGTGCCACTATTTACTCCAATTCATTTTTACTTCATCCACCAGAGTAGAACAGGTTACCCCAGGAAGGGTTAGTCTGCTAAACATTTTCCTCTTTTGCATTTTATATGCAAGGTATTTCCATTTAAATGTCTTAAAATCCTGATTGGAGCCAGTTGTTTGGCCATGGGTACCCCGCCTTTTACAGTAACACTGCTGGAGAACAACAGCTGCTATTATCCTCTGTTCAAACTCAGTTTTTTGGGTGTTGAACCTCCTCAATTAAATAGTATTACAGGTTTTATGTTACAAAGCATGACTAAAAACAAACACAACCCATGTGGAATGCAGACTGTCGCACAATCCCAGCTTTTATTTACATGGGCCAGCTTCTATGCGTTTCTCTAAACCTTTCATGTAAAAATCTAAGGATGGGATATTATCTTAGTTCTTGTGTGAGTAAAGGCAGATACTTTTAAGTATAATGTGCATTTCTGTCAGTGAAAACAGAAAAAGAAAAAAAAAAAGAAATTCAAGAGTGTTAGATTAAAAAGTTCTGGCAAATACCAATTAATGAGTGAAATGTGGGACATTTTAAGGGAATGTTTAATCACATAACAGCAGTATTTGCTAAAGTACTAAAATGAACAGTAGTTACTTGTGGATGAGCCTGGAGATGACCGTCAGCTCTGTCAACTGCTGGTCTCTGGTCTGAGACCAAACGTTGTGTGCTGGGATGTCTCCAGTCCAATAGGCCCAGTCCCAAGGTCCGGCTTTGGCAGCGTTTTTAAGGAAGTTTTCCACCGTTCGTAAAGGCAGGTCACACTTGCTGTAGGTCCCCCAGTACCCGGCCTTTCTCCGCTTCCATTTTGGAACGCCAGAGTCTTCGCGACAGCAAAGAGGCTCCTTGCAGTCTGCAGCACTGCCGGCTTGGTATTCCTGTCAACACAGGTTTTAAACAAATGGAGATGTACTGCAATCTGCATGCAAAGTCTTTGGACAAACTTAGTTCTGTATTTCTTTATTTTTATTTTATTTCTATTTGACACTGGAAGAGTCCTTTCATTTAGTTAAAGCTTGTGGAAGTAAGAGTTTTTTTAGTGGGGAAAAAACAAAATAGATCAGATTTCAGCAAATAAATAATTTCTTTTTGCATCTCTATTTGTTGCGGTTTAAAAGCAAATGCTACCATCAGAACTTTACTTAAACTCACCTTGTCCCAGTGGATATCTGTGAGAAACAGCACCCTGCTCTGTGGAGAGCCAGGTTTGGGAGGTGAGGGCGGTGTAACAGGAGGCTTTGGAACCTTTGGTAAAGTGATGTTCCAGGGTGCATAAATGTCAAATGTGCCACAAGAGGGTCCCACCAACACCGCACATGCTTCACTGGGCCACAGCAAAGACTGCTGCAGCGCCCTGATGAAGTCGTCCCTGAAGAGCTCCGTTATGTTCCGACACACCTGCTCATCAGCCAGATGCAGACGGATGCATGCCTCGCAGACGGCGTGTGCCACCCGCTCTTCGTTCACACTGCTCTGATAGATGGAAAAAAGAAGATAGAACAACCTTTAGGTCAGGAACTGACATAACGACAAAATACTTCCTGAAAAAAATGAGTCAAGCTTAAATTGGTTTATTCAAATCTGTTTCCCATTTCAGATATTCTGTGGTTTAGGTGAATAATCCCAAATTCTACTGCTGCACAAATGACACATTTGCTACTAGCCTATAGTAACCTAGCGTGTCTATGCAGCAGTTCCTCGTTTGGTGAAGGAAATGAGAAAAACTGCTGGTAAACAGAAAACAAACAAGGCAAGTAAAAGAATTGACTGCTTTATACAAAAACAACTCATCCAAAAATCTCTTTATATGCCTTTAGGTTATTCAACTGGAACCTTTTTTTAAAGGTGGAATTTAAGCTATGCCTAGCAGGAAGGTACAATATGCTAACACTTTAAGGAGCAATAAGTGATATGTCATTGTTTTAGATAAAAAAAGAACTAAAACAAATAGTTCAATGAAGAATTTAAGTGATCTTTTCAGCCTAAGTATGGTCAGACATGATGCACCATTCTCCAGTATCTTGTTTACATAGCCAGAAATAGATAAATGCAATAAAGGGAGTCGCAGGTAATTTACAGGCAACATAATGTACAGTCAGAGAGAAGAAATCATATTATTGTTTATAATTATTAAATGTAACCAAATGATCTCTTGTGTTATGTTATTGAGCTTAATAAAAACTTGTATTAAAATGTAGTGTTGTTTTGGTCGTCCAATAATGCTCGCCATCGCATCTAGTGGTGAAAATTTCCTAATTGTTCTTTTAAACATTCTGGAATATAAGTTTAAACTGTAAATTATAGTTGTGTTCAGCAAAGGCTGGCCCTAAAGTTCTCAGCTGATCTACTCACAGTTTACATTGAGCATGTGACTCTGTTGTTACAGTCCAAAGAATCATCTGCTATGGAGCATTTTGCACTAAAAATGTATTCTATTGATATCATCCTGTATTGAAATGTGGTTCTTAATCGCTTACAGTTGTTCTGGTTACATCTGGGGTCCTATTGTTTTCTAAAAGAGGGATCAGATAAATTGGAATACAAAGACATGAGATAGAAATAGGATTTAACTGAAGTGGAAGATGTGGGACTTTTATGAAAATTGATTTATTGGGTCTTACAGGCAAGCTGGGGCCCCAATGCAGCTGCAAAGTTTGCTTAAGCCTCAAGCAGGATATGTGATCACTGGACTTTACCTTTGTTGTGTAAGCGCACTTTATTACCAGTTATTTATTGGTTTATAAAGAGGTTTTCAATTTGCTTCCTTGCATTTTTAACAAAGATTTCATCTCATTTTAAACATCATATATTATGAACCTTGGTAAATTATCTAAATGTTGGTTTGTACCAGTATGTGTGTGCAGCAAATTCTCTATTGAAGTGTTGCCTTTGATCTCTGCTGCAAGAATATGAGATTTACCAGAAGGGCGACATCCAGAATGGCGAAGAGCGCTTTGCAAACCGGACAGGTGATGTTTCTCCAGGGGAACCTGAAGCTGTCCAGCTGCTGTCTGAACGGAGTCCTGGTCTGAGCTGGATGCTGCGCCGGATGACAGGATCCAAACACCAGGAGCAAAGTGAAGGTGATCAGCCCCAGGAAGGGGCGCAGAGCTGAGGGGCTCATCGCGTTTCTGTTTGACGAGAAGGAAGCAACCATATAGGGGAAAAATATACCGAGCTGCTTCAAGGAAGTCACACCACTCTCTGCTTAACTGACAGCCATTCACATGTGCTAAAATAAATAGGCAATGAGTCATTCACAACCGCAAAAAGAAACTTCACAGCCTCCTGTCAGCTAACAAATTAGCCTACCATCGTAAACTGTACCTCTAAACAAAAGAAAAGGGCAGACCTCCTTCCCACGGTGTGGTGAACAAAACTCACTTCCACGTCCACGGGAGAAGCCGAGCAGAACCCGATCAGGACAGTAGATCATACATGATCAGCTCTGATTGTTCAGATGCGTCTCCTCTAGGCTGTGGCTGCCCCCCCGCCGTCACGTGATCAACTGATAGTCAGCTGATTCTTCACGTGACATTGTTTTTCCTTTTGTTTACAGTTTTCTAAAGCATAGAGGCGTCGCTAGGACATTTTTATGGGGGTAACCGGGCAAAAAACAGTGTGCAATGAGGGGTGGCCGAAAATGGATAGGATATTTTCTAAATAAAGACAAATTATACTTTCCTACACACTTTGCTAACAAATAGATCCTGCTATAGGCTTAGATGTCTGGAGGACATAGGGACCCCCATTTCATCATTTTGCTTAATTCTATCTCTATTCCCCCACTCTGCAGAATCTGCAAACATCTGCTTTTTCTCATAGTAGCTTCGCCTCATCTGTTCCTGTTTGGCTGTGACTCCATCCTGGAGAGAAATATCAGCTGTGCTTCTGCCATCAACACCTTTGTTTATAGATGTTGGAAATCGGCCTGTTTTTCATTGTAGTCCTGTTTCTCTGACTGTGACTGGCTGGATGTGCTCTCTTCATCCTCTGACATGGGAGTTGGCTCGTAGCTCGTATGCCTGGCTGTGTGTTTCTGTGTGCTTCTGTGTCCTTGAACCCCAGTCGGCTTCAGCAGATGGCCCGTCACACTGAGCCTGGTTCTGCTGGAGGCTTCTTCCTGTTAAAAGGGAGTTTTTTTTCTCTCCACTGTCACTACAAGCATGCTTAGTGTGAGGGATTGCATTCGAGTCAATGAGTCGATGCAATCAACTGGTTTTCCTTAGATAGAAAACTTTGAATCAATTAGACTGTATGATCTGGTTGAACTGTAAAGTGCCTTGAGATTACATGTTTTGTGAATTGGCGCTATAGAAATAAACTGAATTGAAAACTGAATATTTAAACATCCACACTTTTAAGATAAAATGTAAAGTGGATACAATTCTTTCAGGTTTGAGTTCTGGGGCAAACATCTTTTCCATAGTCATTACTTACCTACTTTTATCAATAAACATTCTGCATAAAATTGATATTTACAAGTACTAATATCTACATATTATTGATTAATCTTTCTTATTAAATTAGTTATTTATCTATGATTTTACTAAAGACTCCAAATGAATGCAGACACATCATTTTCTCTTTACCCCATAAAACACAAAATATAGTTCTGAAAAGAGCAGGAATTCTGTACTTACCATCTTTAATGTTAGTATATTGATGTGCATACTTAACCACAGTGTTTTTCTTATCAAGTAATTATGAATAAATGAAAAAATAGTAAGTTATATATGAAAAATTTAAATGTTTTGAATATTCCACTTGATTATTAGGGGGAAAAGAATGGTAGGGGTGGCCACAGGGGTGGCCAATGATTGGTTAAGGGTTGCCATGACCACCCCTGGCCCCCCATCTGGCTCCGCCCGTGCTAAAGCAATAGTGAGATAATGAGAAAACCAGAACCACATACTAAGAAAACTGAATCCCATCAAACAGCAGGTCAACAGTATCAGAGCACTCTCTTATAATATGTTAATTTTTAGATAAAAAATAACAGCTTGATAATAACTTGTGAGACATGCAAACTTTTATTGAATGGGCTATGTGGCAGATATCCATAATCCTTTTGTTCCTGCTTTAGGAAAATGTTTTAAACGTGCAGCTTTCTTTCTATTCATATTCAAATAGCTCAAAATCAATCGCTACATATTTTAGAGAAAGAACATTGTGGGTATCTGAGAAGTTGACTTTTTTTAAAGGTGTTTTTTTTTTTATCTGCACTGCAGCCCATAGTTACTTGTAAGACTTCTTGCTTTCATGTTTTGTGGTAAAGCGGCATGCCATTGAGGTATTTACTGATACCCTTGCAGATTTCCTCCTCTTTGCTTTTTTCTCTCCTCACACTTGAATGTTTGGACAAAGCAAATATCAATATCAGTATAAGATGAAGTGATTAAACAATAATAATCAGGATTTTAGGCATTAGGTAATAAAGATATTTGCAGCAAAATATAATAGTTAAAATACACATACATGTCTATACAGTTGTGCTTTAAAGTGTACATACCCTTTCCATTAAAGACAAATCAAATGAAACTGCCAAATAAAAATAGTAAAAAAATTGAAATAATGATGTTGATTTTTAATAAATGTATGTATGTATTCAGATTAATATATTGATATCATATATGTTGTTGCAACTATCCAAAATCAATATCATAATTTCCATTTTTTATTATTTTTATTTGTCAATTCCATTTTAGTTTACCTCTTTTTGTCCTTAATGGAAAGGGTATGTACGTAAACTTTCAAGCACAACTGTTTATATATGTATGTATATTTTAACTTTTATATTTTATTCTATTATATCTCTTTTAATTTATGTTTAGTCTCTTCCCTATATTTCCTTGCTTTCTACTTGTGACAGTGTAATGACAATAAAGTTGAATTCTGACTCTGTGCTATTCACCTTATATGAAAATAGATTTTTGCTTTGTCCAAACAGACAAAGGTGAGGAGGAAAACAAAAGCAAAGAGAAAATCTGCATGATATCAGTAAATACCTCAATGGCATGCCGCTTTACCACAAAGCATGAAATTGAGAATTCTGATAAGTAACAATGATCTGCAATGCAGATAAAAAAAATTTAAAAAATCAGTATAACTATATAACTATATAAGTATATATAAGTATATACAGTATAACTATATATATAACTATATATATAGTTATATAGTTGAATCATATATATATATATATATATATATATATATATATATATATATAATATATATATGTGTGTGTGTGTGTGTGTGTGTGTTAATATATATAAGGATTATTGAGAGCCGTTCTACACCAGAAGGTGGCAGCAGTCATTACATGATGTGGAATGTCGTATTTTGACATTTTTTAGCACATTAGAGAAACACTGACAACAAAAACACAGCAACTAATTATTCACACCAATATACTACAATTAAAGAGGGCTAACAGTTTTTGCTTTTATGTTTTATGGGGTAGTTTGTCTCGAAAAAAAAACAAGAGTTTGTAATTAAAGACAAAGAACTGCCCGACCCATTTAATGTATATATTATGCAGTTAGTTTTTCAACAGCACCAATGCTTTATTAGCTAGGGACTCATGAAAACCTGGACTGTCTTCAGTGATTTACTTAGAAAATATAGATATTGTTGGTGCTCAGTTTTCTGTTTTTTTTTTTTTCATTCTGATTAGTATATATTGACCCTGAACTGGTTTCGGTGCCTGTTTTCAGCCACCCCTCAGTGCACAATGTCACCAATATGGAACATTTCTTGTACCGCCACTGTCTAGTTACACCTGATTAATGCCAGACTAATAGCTAAGCTATTCTTTATCATTTAAAACTTCAGAGCATCCTCCTGCATTGATAGCATACAGGGATAAGTAACCATCCCTGTATAGGATTTCAAGGACTTAGAAGTAGAAAACAAAAGCTAATGCTAAATTGTAAATTGGTAAAAAAAAAAAAAAAAAAACTCTTGATGACTTTATTTATAAACCAAAAGTTAAACTGAAAATATGCAAAAAAAGAAATAAATAAAAGAAATAAATAAAAGAAAGATTACGCCTATAATCAAACATGTTGGTGGTAGACAGATACGTTTATGGTGCCCTGCAGCTTCAAGTTTAACAGTTAAAAGTACAGAGTATCCTAACCCTGATCCTCAGGACGCATTGCCCTGCGTTTCCCCAATGCCACACTCTTCTTTCATAACGAAATGAAGGATTAACAGTACTCTACAGTACTCGATGCCAATGCAATCATTTGGATCGAGGTTGTTGGAGAAAGAGAATAAAATGACAGATGGAAGAAATTGAGGACATAAAATAATCAATATACAAAAGTGTGAATTAATAATTAACGGCAATTTTATTTGGCAAATTTGTCATACACAAATAAAAATAGGTATTATTTTAATTAGTTTCATTCTAGTTGTCTTTTTATGTTGTAAGAATATTTCATATAATGTTACTCTTCTTGAAAACATTTATTCAATTTTATTGTTCCAAAACAGAAATAAAAAATAACCTGGTAGAGTAGAAGTGCTTCATACATTCTTTCCTATCTGTAACAGTATGTTTTCACAGAATACCTGACAATTTAGCAAAAAGACACATCAGCTCCACAAATTGAACGCAGCCTGAAAACATAAGGCCACTGCAACATACCGTAAGAGCAAGTGAGAATAATTTATTCTCCAAGTGCTTCAAAACTTGGAAGATAATACATTAGAAAAAGCATTTGTCATAAATATAAAGTTGTATTTAATCTGCTATGACAGGCGTGTATAAAAAGCTAGGATTCTATAAACATTCTTTGGATGAGCTTCTGTCTTATGAATCACTTAAATGTAATCCAGATCGCAGACAATGTTTTGAAAACCGTTGCGCAAAAAATATATATCAAAGTAAAACTTAAAACATAAATTGAACCTGAACAAATTAAGGATAGTGATGATCAAACTAGATGCAGATACAGTGGTTTGTGGCTTTATTTACAGTGGCCTAGCAGATACATTTGCTTGAGTGAAGCTATGGAGTGGTTGGATTATATAACAAAAACAAAGGTTTTGGACATATTGTCTCTGAGACATTCACTTGTCTTGCATCTTTTCCAAGATGGGAACAATCATGTCAAACTTTGGCCTCTTGGCAGGGTCTTCGTTCATGCAGAGCCTCATCAGTTTGCAGATATGAGGAGAGATGCCTGGTGGAATGGTTGGCCGGAGTCCTTCCAGAGCAATCTGAACAACAGAAGGAATATTAGCTGCTGCTTTGAATACCTTAATATAATACCATATTCAGTGCAATTATTATTTATTTTGAACTCCACAAGGAATTATTTCACATAGCGTTACAATATTCTTGGTAGAGCCAAACACAGAGGGGGAAGCATCATGGCGTAAGATGCTTCTTTTCAGTGAAAACAGGGAAGAAAGTCGGAATTGATGGAAAGATGGATGAAGCTTAATACACGACACTTGAAAAAGAAAACCTGTTTAAGGTAGCAAAAGACTCAAGACAGGGGAGCAGGTTCACCATTCAGTGAGGTCCACCATAATACACAGCCAGAACAACTAAGGGAATAGTTTAGATTAAAGCCTGGTCATATGTTTAGCCAAACTTTAAGTCCCAATAAAAATCTTAAAAACAGATTTTCGTAGATCCCTCTATTTAATCCGATTACGTTTTTTGGCTAAATAGGGATGTATTTTAGTCTTTTAATTTGCAAAGGTTGTAGAAACATACCTCAAAACATACGTATCAGTGAAAGGCAGCTCTACAAACTATTGTCTCAGACAGGACCAATGCAATGACTGCACCAATTATCAGAATTCCAGTTGTAGACAATCTTGAATACTCTGCATTCAATTTCAACTTCACAATTGTTCCCTAGTTTGTGTTCATTTAAAATTCCAATTGAAAAAAAAGTACATTGTGTTTATATTCTGATAAGGTACAATATTATATAAGAGTGAATAATTTAGCAGTGCACTGTGTAAAAAAATTGTGGAGTTGGAGCTTTGGTGCCGCGTTACCTTCATTCCTATCTCCATGTTTGACAGATCAGCAAAGGGGACCTCCCTTGTAACCAGCTCCCAGAGTAACACTGCAAAGCTCCACATGTCAGCAGATCTTCTGTTGATGTCCTCTGGCTTTTTCTGCAGGGCTTAAAGCAGCAGAAAGAAAAAAAAAAAAAAACACACAAAAATTTTACTTTATACCTCAGATATACAGCATGAATAAAACAGCAGCAGAACAAAATTACACAGGATGCAAAATGTTAATGGAGGTGGTTTGAGAAGGTTTAAGATGTGAATACCTACCTTCAGGAGCCATCCAGGCTGGTGAGTACATACGACCAGGACACTGGAAGGAGAACTTTGCATCTGCCATGCTTATCCTGGCAGTCATATCCTCATCAATCTGGAAATGAAATCAGAATCAGATATATTTTATTTCTAAGCTAACTCAGCTTACCAAAGAATTCTTATGTTTGCTTTTCATATTTCCATTCAAAATTATTTGCACACCTAAAGCAAACAGAAGCTTAAAGTAATAAATTCAGATGATGTGAATTTCTGGGAAATTTCTTTGGGATTCTGTCTCTCACTGTTGGAATGTACATATGATTAAAATTATAGATCTTTGCATTCTTTGTAAGTGGGCAAACCTGCAAAATCAGCAAGTAGTCAAATAAATTTCCCCCACTGTATTTGGAAATGTGAAAAAAATCGGATTTCATAAAAAAATCGGAATTGAGCATCAAGTGTGAACATAGCCTTACTTTAGCTTCATGTTTTACCACAAGTAATTTTAGCAAAATCAATGACTGGATGCAATCAGATGGGTTTCCTAAGGAAATTTTCAACCAATCTGTCTGATTTGAATGAGGAAGGGCCTTGAGATGACGTGTGTGAAATGGTGTTAAAAAAGAAACTGGAATTTAATCAGAAATACTAAGCTATGATGGGCTCTGATTGGTGACAAGTTGGTCAGAAATATAAAATGTTACATTTTAAAGAGCAGTAAACTGACCACAAGTAAGTGCAGCTGAGTAAAGCTCAAAATACTTTCTTTGGTGAGTAAGTTGGTATTATGAGATGAAGAAAACGTGGGCTATTGCTTTATCCGCCAGGAGTTTAAAACTAGATAGAGATAGTACACATATGTTAGAAATTGTTTTAACAGAAAACTATTTTCTGCAAAATAATGACATGTGCCTCTAGTTGTTGGGATCTGGAGGTCTGTCCACCTTTCTCCACCAGAGGGCGTTCTAGGTCTCTTGGAGCTGGAGCTGACTTCACCACCTGCGGCTCGTTTGCTCATCAGGAGACCAGTTCATATGGAGGCGGAGAGCTACACTCCGACACCAGAGTGTTTTGCCAGTTATGGTTAGCAAGCCTGAGCCAACCTGCCTGTCTGAATCTCTGACTTTCAGAAAACCTGAACCTGAACCTAATCTGTTTTTGTCCTCTCTGCTTCCCAGGTTAAACCTG
>NW_015150652.1:234549-236534 GCF_000732505.1 Cyprinodon variegatus
ATACAAAACTTTGACATTTCGTTCATCCTCCTATTAATTTAGCAAAGACTTTTCATGGCTTACCCACCCCACCTGTTTCATCAGGGTTTCAGAGACCATCTGCCTTTATTTCTAATATTTCTATGCTTAAAAGGATAGAAGAATTGCTACTGAAATAATGTAGCTTAGTGAAGGTGTTTTAAAAAATGTTGTTTAAATAATTGGGTGCATAAAGAAAACCGCCATTACATTTTATTTCAAATTAAAGCAAACAACTTACTTGTGCCCTGGTGGAGTATGGTGTAGAGAGATCCGTATGGCATGTAATGGGCAATGATGATTGGGTGAGGAGAAGGAGGTGACTGACATGCCCCAAGCACAGGCAGAATGTTTGGATGAGAAAAGATCCTACAAATGTAGAAAGAGAAACAGCTAAAAGCGGCTCTGCTGTGTTAACATAATATTACATTTTACTCTAGGCCATAGGGATGAAACTATAACGAAATATATAACTAATATTACACTTGTATGATCTGGAGCCTTTTAAAGTTAAGTTTTATACCTCATTAACAGAAACTCTTTCATTTTTGAAAAATTCAAGTCAGGCCCAAGTGCTTTTATTTGAGCATACATTCTTAAAAGAAAGCAAAAGAAGAACTGAGGCTCACATTAAAGTAAGAACACAGCTGTGCTGTGCTTCTCCAGCGGGGTTTCTTTGACTTGGCAAGTTTAAAGGTTTCTCTCGTTCTTTTCAGTTTTTTCCCCTTTTAGCCTAATGAGTCTCTGAGATGGGAAACGCTGATTAAACATGGTCAGGATGTTGGAAAAGTAAAACATGCTTTGTTTTATGTTGTCTATGGTTATTTTGATGCAGGAGTCTGCTTTGGTTGCATGCAAGGAACTGCAAACACAGCTGAGAGTACACTTTATAGGATGGTTTATTGATGTGCTTCTCTGGGCAAATTGGAGTTAGAATTGGTTTAGCTTTGAGCAAACTCACATTTATCTATTTGAGCATGATGACAAAAAGAGCAAAGAAAATGACAACAGAATTTGAAAGCATAGATCCCTATTACAGAAACAAAACAAAGTCAAACTATGAACCACCTTTTCTTTGTTGCACCAACATTTTGTACCAAAACCAGAGCGGTTTTGACCACTGACCCAGATAAAAATGCTTTTAAGTTTTGAGTGATTGTGAATCTAACTTTTCACAGCCTCTACAGACTGAGTGCACATCCACATTCTGTGTGAATTAGGGGTCATTTTGTACATTTCATATTTATTTTCTGCTTTTAATGATTTGAGTGTTCTTTTCAGGATGTAGAGTGATTACAAAACAAGCAACTTGATCCCCATAGACAAGTTAGAATTTGCAGCTTAAATACACACATTTGCACCAGACAAGACCCATGGTGCAGACTGTGCAAAGAGGCCCTTGAGATAATCCAGCACATAACTGCAGGGTGTAAAATGCTGGCAGGGAAAGCTTAAATGGAGCGCCATAACCAAGTGGCTGGAATAGTGTACAGGAACATCTGTGCAGAGTGTGGGCTGGAAACCCCAAGGTCAAAGTGGGAAACACCCCCAAAGATGGTAGAGAATAACCGAGCCAAGATCCTGTGGGACTTCAAGATACAGATGGACCGAATGGTAATGGAAAACCAACTGGACATTGTGGTAGTGGAGAAAAAGCAGAGGAAAGCGGTTGTGCAATAGCACTACCAAGTGACTGCAACGTCAGGAAAAAGGAACATGAGAAATTAGGCTACTGGAGAAAGACCTGGAGAAAACCTGGAAGTTCAAGGCATCAGTGGTGCCTGTGGTTGTTGGGGCACTGACCCACAAACTGGAGGAGTGGTTACAGCAGATCCCTGGAAATACATCAGACAACTCGGTCCAGAAGAGAGCATTTCTAGGAACAGCAAAGATACTGCACAGAACCCTCAAGCTTCCAGGCCTCTGGTAGAGGACCTGAGTTTGGAGGGAAAAAATAAATAAATAAA
>NW_015150652.1:236669-243771 GCF_000732505.1 Cyprinodon variegatus
CATCTATATATATATACAGTATATATATATATATATAGTAATCCTTTTTAACAAGAGCATGATACTGCCACCATTGTCCATTGTGCTCAACATTGTGTTAAGCCATTTTTAGATCAAAAACATCTAGCCTGACTCTTCCAAAACCCTTTAGTTTCATTTTGCCAAAACATCACAATCTTTGCATCATTTGACTGAAACACTTTTTCTTCAGAAGGTATGAGATGTTTTCGATAAGCTGCAAAGTTATTTATTTGGCCCTCTTTTTGCTTGGCATTCTCTAGCTTCACATAGAACTCTGTTCACCTCAGAAAGGGACAGTGGGGCTCATACAGCTTCCCGTTTATGACAAGTACTGGTTGTTTCTGGGTTATTGTTTAATATCCAAACTAGTTTCCTTCATCTGAGGCTGGGAGTTTGGGTCAAATCGGTGAAAAGTTGAAACTTGATACATAAAAAACGACAAAATGAAGCGTAAATAGAAAAGTCTACAATGCTAACCTAACCTCAACACTGTTGTGGATTATGCTTAGAGCAATTATTCTAAAAGAAAACGTAGCAACTGTGTCAAAATAGTGGTCAAGTATCTGGCCAGATTTTTTGTCAAATGCTAGGTGGTGACTGCAAAAGCTTTCAAAAACATTTGAATCTGAATCGTTATGAGCATTTATGAAGTAGAGAAAACTACAGACAATTTAAACTTGTGAAACCAATTAAAAAATGTATTTTGCACCAAATGTACCAATTCATAACTGTATTTCGTAGATGGTTGAAAGAATATTCCAATTAAATGTTTAATGAAATAATAATGCATGAGGTCTGGGTCCTAAATATCAAGAGTCTAGTTGTAAATTACCTGAGTTTTGGATGCTCCTCGTTGAAGTCTCTGCTCTTCCTGGTGGTCCAGTCTCTCACATGCAGTACCTTCACCACAATCTCATCCCCTTGCCAGCGGCCCTGCCATAGCTAAAAGTAGAGCACACCCTGCTGTGATCAGCTGGAGCAGCTAAAAAAAGACTGTCAAACAGAATTTAAAGGCAGAAAGTAGCTGACCTCTCCAGATTGATTCTCATTGATCTTTGCCAGGAGTGAGAGCTGCTTATAATCAATACCGGCCTGCTTGTTAAGTGTGCCGTTACCTGTGAGAGAAAATACAAGAGGAAAAATAATAAAACACACATTCTAATTTAAAATCACACTTTGCTCCCATCGTATCAGAGAAACGTTACTCACGAGGTCGCGTCCTCATTGTGCCCTTCCAGAAGGTTTCCTTATATGGGATTTTGGACATATTCTGGCCCATTTTCTCTGCCTTCTCTGAGAAATATAACATAAACTGTTAGCTTGCTTTTGTGATCATATTCACGTACAAAAATAATGAAATCTGTAAAGCAGTCTAACCTTGCAGCAACTGTTTTAAGTGAGGTTTAGCCTTATCCAGAGGGGTCTGCCCATATCTGTTACACACACACACCTGGGCGCCGTGGGTTACCAAGTCCTAACGACAGATATCACATAAGATACATAAAATAATATTTATTTATGTGTGTAATTCTGTACAGGTTTTGCTGCAGTAGCAGTCTCTGCCCATAAGAGGGCGTTTTTTGCCAATAGATGTCACCAAAGAGGGATGTTAAAAGTGTGTTGGTGTAGAGTGCTGCACCTCAGCTACTTCATCATGGCCCCAGAAGCAGGCGTAATGCAGTGGGGTGTTCCCGTGCTCATTGACTGTATTGGGGTCTGCTTTGCACTGAATCAGCTGCCATTCACATGTCAGAAAGTCAGGAACCGGAACGACCAAAACCAGGTACAGACAGTGCAAATAAACATGAACGTTCCAGCTGGGTATAAAAAAAACAAAAAAACAACAAACCTTAGCCAGAATGTCTCTGTGTCCATGGCTCGCAGCCAGATGTAAAGGTGTGTCATCTCCACGGTTCATCACGTTGATTCGTGCCCCTCTCATGATTAGCATATCGACTACCCCGCTCCTCCCTTCTCTGCACGCCCAGTGGAGCGGGCTAAAGCCGTGATCGTCTCTAACAAACCAGATGCAGAGTATAAGAATCAAACAAGGCGGTGGGGGTCATATATTTCTATTTATCTGACTACATAACATCCAAACACACAGACAGAAGCAATTAAAGTTCTTTTAGTGTGAAGAACATTTCTTTTTAGGTACTAAAACTGCCAAACGAATTACAAGCTGTTCAAAGAACAACTCTTTGAGAAGAAAAAAATCAATTAGCCATTGAAAGTCCAGAAAAAAAGAGAATATAAAAGTCTGGACTTTAGCAGGAGAACTATATTCTTGGTCAGGAAGAAAAGAGACATATCCTCAAAAGTCTATGATGAAAATAAAGACTAATCAAGCTTAAATAGTTTAACCCCCTTAACAATAAAAAGACTGAAATGAAACTTTTTCTATAAAAAACAGCAGCATTTTCACACACACACACACACACAAAAATAATCCAACAGATCAACCCCTCGCAGAATGTCAGGCACACAAAGTACAAAGAGAAGTTCAAACAGCTCATTATTTGCAGCAAATGCCTCCCTAAACAAAGGCAATGTGATGACTTCTTCATATGAAATATTTATCCATAATGTGGAAGAAGACAGAAGTAGCAGGGGAAGTTCTGACGTCTGGAAAATGTGAAATGCTGTTCTCTCAGATGAGAATGCACAGTAAGGTACTGGCCAGTGATCTAAAACAGAATGAAAACCAGGAGCATGTTGTGCTTAGGTAAAGAAAAGCACATTCCTCCATGGCTGAGATGGCTATCTTCTCTCTTCTGATTAAAATGATCCACAGTTCTTTATGGAAAAATCTTAAGCCAAAACATCTCATACAAACCAGAACCAGAGCTTAAAAAAAAAAAAAAAACACATGTTAAAAACACAACAAAAAAGATAGTCTTTGCTAAGATTTTAATGAAATTCAGTGCAGGGAAAAAAGTTTGTCCCTGTCAGGATATGGTTTGCATTTCTTTCCCACTTAAATGTCAAAAAAGAAAAATAAATAAATAAATGTAATTAAAGACACCAATAAGCTTAAAAAACACAAAAAGCAGTTTTCAAATCATGATTTCATTTACGGTAATAAGAGAAGAAAAAAAACTATTCCCGCTACCTTGATCCCCATGTGAAGAAAATAAAAAAATAAAAATTTCAGTGTAAATGAAAGGTATTGTGGAGGATTTTCGCAAATTTTTCCCTCTCCACTTTGAAAAAAAAATGCACATACACAACCATGTACCTGCTCCCAAGAGGGAACGCCTATTAAACGTGTGAAAGAGAGGGTGCACGAGCCCATTTCTCCTCGTGCACGCTCTGTTTAAAAGTTGCTTTTCTCATAGCTCATACAAGCTTACCATGACCGAACATCTGTGCTAATCCCTCAATCACTATATAGAGCGAGAACTATATAGTGGACTTTATAGCAAACTCAATTAATCTTAGCAAATGATCACTGTTTTTTGCTCACCATTGGTAACGTAACTCTGCCTCCACCACACCATGCCTGCGCCATCTTTGATGTTAGTCACCGCTGTCGGGTATCGACAGTCTATGGCGACAGAAGGCAGCTATGACAGCAAATAGTAGACACTTTTTCTCTTATGACCGTCTGCCATTTTCAAAGAACCGTGTTGAGAAAGGTGAGCTTCAATGACTGTCTGAAACCGTAGATTTACGCTTGAAAGGGCGCATGAGCAGAAAATTATAGCTAAAGGGCGGCACGTAGGACGGCATTACGTAAACATATCGCCAGAATGATTGACAATTAGGAAGACCACTTATTTAGATGATCCACCCAGAAATAAAAGATCGTCCTCTATACATTTAAAAGAAAAAGGAGAATAAATTTGTATGAAATACTTTTTCACACACTTTATAGCATCAAAAAATATATTCCCAAACGTATGTATATTTCTTTTGTATAAAATATGGTACACAGTCTCAATAAAAAATTAAAATGACAACACCATAAAAAAACATCTGGGTTCTGCTAACACTGCATTTCTCCACTAACAAAACACTCTCCGTGTGGTTTACCCTCTGACAGAGGTTCAGGCACTAATCTTTATTTAGACTTAAGCACATGCTTCCTCTGTGTGCCTGCTGCCTCTTCCCATCTGATGATTGGCCAGGTGATAAACATGTCTTCGCCAGCTGGAATGCCTGCTAACATGTGCAAGGACACAGTCATGGCGTATACATGACCGCTTGCAGTCTGCGAGGAGCCGGTGTTAGACGGGGCTCTCCGTCTCCAGGCTCATTACACTGACTGACCCACAGACTGCAGGCTGCTGTTTCTCACGAATCCTTATGAAGCCACAAACTCTGCATTCAGCTGAACAATAAAAATAGAGGAGGCTTTTAGGAAATAGAAGCTTATAGTGAATTCAAAGAGCAGTTAGACTCACTCTCTGTCCTCACTGTGGACAGACAGCTCATAGACTAACCCAGCCTGTGGGCTAAATAAAGTAACAAGGGAAAAAAACACAGGAATGACAGAGTGGAAAATACTCTGAGCTACACATTCTTTCTACGTCTGCTTTTTTTTAATGTGTTTTCCTGTGTCACTTGCTTCTAGAGGCAGAGTGGTAATTTAATGCGCCGCTGGCTGCCACTTTCAGTTCCAACTTATTATCCCGACGTCACATAATACCTTCATTGAACGTTTTTTTTTTTTTTTTGGCATTCTGAGTGGGACAGAAGAGCCGCTTCACATAGCTGAGCTTCCTCAGAGTAGCAGCCAAAGAAGGCCTTCATCATAATGACTGCTTATTCATTTGTTTATACGAGACAGTAGGGGAGCTGCCTGAGAAGTTCTGTCAGCCATGGGCTTGGCCCTGTATGGAGCTAAGCAGAGGAAATGGACTTGGCTGTTGCGTGGTTGGCCAGCAGCAGGCGCGGGCCTGAACGTCAAAAACTGTACATATATGGCTGGGTCCAAGAATGAGATAACCAGGGTCTTTAGAGGAGAGTTATTTTTTTTCACTCCTTCTATTAAAGAGAATGAGAAAAGAGGCAACTGAGTCCTGGGACCTCAATTAAGAAACAAAGGTTGACCCTCATTTTAAAAAACATAAAAAAAACATAGTTGCTCTATCTTAATTTATTTAGATTTGACATTATTATTATCAATATATGGGTATATGTTAGGCATAAATATAAGGAGCTAAGACAAAAACACCCCATCTAAAAAACTTATCAACCATGATAAAGTTTATAAAAGAGGTTTTTTTTTTTTTTTTTAAGGATTAAACATAGGAGAGGGTTCCACAATCAGGCTGCCATTCTAGTAAACACTTTTGCCTCTTCAGTTTTCAACCATCTTATCACCCAACCTTAGAGATCTATAGGATGCAAAAGGTTCTTGATGTATCATGGTGCGTGTCAAACAGTGAATACATTTCAACGACTAAGCCAGAAAACTTGATGGCATCCCATAAAGGTTTTGTTACAACAAATGATGAGGTACAGTATGTAATTAGACATAATGGATAAAAGCATCAATATTTTCAAGGGATATTAATACATTGCCATCACAGGAATATACTTGCTTTTCATCATTCGGTGACTAACACAATATGACCAAAATTTTATAAAAAAAGAGGTCTAAAAGAAGCAACTTTACCAAATTGGAGAAACCCTTTGAGCCATTCAAGTGGTAATGCAGGTTGATGTTTATAGAGCCGGTTAAATATATTTAGGAATACATTAGGTTAAAAGTGGAGGATGTTCTTATTCTGGGTGGATCATCAAAATAAGTGGTCCTCCTAATTGTCAATCATTCTGGTTGTATGTTTACCTAAGGCTGACCCCGGTGGGGAGTCTGACATGGTGGAAAATTGTAAATCTTCTTTTGGAAAGTAAGCTTGTATGAGCCATGCAAACAGCAACTTTTAAACAGAGCGCACACGAGGAGAAATGGGCTCCTGCATGCATTCTCACCCGCATATAATAAGCGTCCTTTTTTGGGGACGGGTACAGGGTTGTGCATGTGCATTTTTATTTATATATCTTTTTAATTGGAGAGGGCGGCACTTTCAAAAAATACCTTATCATAGGTTTGTAATGCTAATAGGAAACAGGCGCCACTATAATGAACACATCCTGGTGTTTGCTGACTAGGAGCTAGAATTTTAAAAACTCAGATGAGACGACATTGATCTGAGCTTAGAGGTGAATCAAACAGCATTAAAAAAAGAAATACAACAGAGCTTTAGAGTAGGGATGCGTTGAAAAGTAGGCAGTACAGTGACCCTAAAAAAATGACTTTTAGGCATGAAGTAGAAAAGAAAAGTTGTAAAGGAGGTATTTTTTAAAAAAAATCCAGGATTGGATTGGTGTTCATAAATACCACCAGTTTAAACTCTGAGATCATTAGTATTTTTTTTTTTATGTTGCAATCTTTATCCAACAGTCAGAATCAAATAAAACTGTGACATGCAATAGTGCGAGATGCACTAAATAGATGCCCTAAAAATACCAGTATTTGTAATAGTAACTTTGCAAGGGACTGTGTGCTATCAATATTTGTTACCCATTAAAGGCTAATAATAATTAATAATATTTGAACTTTATCGATCTCACATCGGAGAAATATACCTCTGCATTTATCCCATCCCCTTAGGGAGCAGTGGGCTGCGATTGTGAGATGCCCACAGAGCAATCGGGTGTTAAGGGTCTTACTCGGGAACTCAGAGTGCAGGCTGTGGGGATCGACCCGGATACTTGCAGTCCTCTCAGAACACAAGTTCTCAGCTCTAACCACTAGGCCAGAGGTTACAGATTAGCAGACCGTGATCAGGATCTAGATCCACCTGCTGGCTAATCTGGACCCAACCTGATTCAAAACATTTATAAATTACAGCATGTTATCCGACGACATTGTCTAACTTCACTTGCGCTGCTTCTCCTGTCAATATGGTAAAGCCTTCCCGAGCGTCCAGGACCAGGCTACACGTGATACAAATTAACCAATGAGCTGTGTCAGTCTGGGTGACTGCGGTGAGCCACTTTTAGACACAGCAGGCAAACCTGTGGCAAGCCGGGAGATGGGAAAGATGGAGAAGAGGATGAGAAAGAGAGA
>NW_015150652.1:244926-249895 GCF_000732505.1 Cyprinodon variegatus
ACTTTTTTTTAAGTGCTTTATGTAAATGTCACTAGTTACCACCCACCTCAGCTTGCATGTAAGTATTATTTTCTGATGACAACCACTGACATGTTGAGACAAACCATCATGGGAAATGAAGAAAATTTGGAAATATACCTGATATATTTTTTTTAATCACATTTTCACCATGTCATTCACAGGGGCGGAGCTAGATGGGGGGCCAGTGGTTGCCATGGCCACCCCTGTGGCAACCCCGATAATTTTTTCCTCTCTAATAAAGATGGTGGCAGCAGTAATACTTTCAAGTGGAATATTCAAAACATTTTATTTTTTTGTGGTTCAATACTCACATCACTATACTAACATCAAATATGATAAGTACAGAATTCATGCTCTTTTCAGAAATAGATTTTGTATTATATGGGGTAAAGAGAAGATGTGACTCTGCAAGTCATCTAGGAATCTTCAGTGAAATCATAGATAAATAACAATATCAATAAAAACATATCAAATAATCAATTTATGTAGATATTAGTGTTTGTAAATATCAATTTTACGCAGAATGTTTATTGTTACAAGTAGGTAAGTGATGACAATGGAAAAGATTTATGTCCCAGAACTCAAAACTGAGTTTTATCCACTATGCCTTTTATCTAGAAATTATGGATGTTTAAATATATGTGTCTATTTGTTAGGAAAGGCAGTAGGATAATATAGTTTCTTTATTTAGAAAATATGGATGTTTTGGCCGCCCTTATAAAAAACTGTCTGGTTACGCCTCTGGTCATTTAAACCATTTTGAATGACTCATGTTTACCTGTCTTTGCACAGACATTCCACTGGACCCAAAATATCTTGCAGTGCCAACATTACTCCCATGTTATGCACATGAGGGAGTGATAGATAGACTCACCCCAGGTTGAGGTCATTCTCTGTGTTGTCCAGCCACAGACGGACAGCAACTGAGTTTCCTTCTCGACACTGTGTGAAAATATCATCCATTCTTCTGCTGCAGGTTGGACGCTTCTCCCTTCAGCTGTTTCTTTTTTCTAAAGCTGAAAAATGGAGTCTGTAAAGGGATATTTTCTCTTAAAAATGCAACAAAAAGTTAAATTCTTATAGTTTTCTTTAACAGGTAAAAATAACTGAAATTGCATCTTCATTAATTATCACTCTTAAAGCCATTTTTTCTAGTGTTATTAACACAAAATACAAGATATAAAATAATCTACAGCTAAAGAGAAGAAAATAACTATGTGATGAAGTCAACAAATAGCTGAACTTTCTAACATTTCCTTCTTTCTACGTAGGCTCCCGCTGGACCCTCTGGATGACCATGAATCCCACTTTTAAAAGCTCCCAGTTAAACCCGCTACTAAGTCTCTAATATTTTCCTGAATAAACGTAAACAAAGTGTCGAAAGTCTTACCAGTAAGTATCTTTTGAAGTTCTTTCTTTTTTCCCACCCCACCCGAGAACCCTCCACTGTCTCCTCTCCACTGATCGCTCGGAGTCCACGCCCCGCTATCCGCTCCAGGTCTCCCCACGAAGGGCCACGTCCTGGGACAACGAAACGGCGCCCCCTGCAGGTGGAAATGCAACGATGCGAATGTTGTTTGCGCAAAAACAAACAATCAAAAAAAAAAAAAAAATAACAACTATCAATAACTATTATGAAAAATAACTGCAGAATAACATGTAAGAAAATAATAGAGCACTCAGTGAAATACTTTGAAAATAAAAATGTCAAGCCTACAGTGTTCAGGACAAGACCTTATTACCTTTGTAACATTAAAAAAATATGGATATTTTGATGCCCACAAATGTAAGAAAGGAAACACCGACTTTCCCGAATATATTAAGTAAAAATAACAAAAGTGTTTCTATAAGAAATTCACGAAAAACGCTCTGAGAGTGAAATAAACAAATTTTTCTTGTTACAACATAACCTTAGAGGCATTAATGCTGATATTGGCACTTAGATTTGTTAGTTAATTGTTTACTAGGCTTATTATCTTTACTTTATACCTTTTCAATTAGCTTTTTTTTACCTTTTTTTTCTTGACTTAACTTTTTTCCAACTTAATTTACAGTAGATAATCATCTAATTGGTCAAATAGCAAAATAAGATGTACAGCCATGTAGCAGAATCTTTGCTGAATGGCTGGATATAGATCTAGTGCTTCTAGACCTCACTGAGGGACGGGGGGACTCCATTTGTAAGGGGTATGCAAGTGATCAAAAATGGTAACTTGCCCTATAGAGGGTTAATTAAAAATGATTGTATGAGACATTTTTTAAATGAATTAATGATCTGCACAGAGAATTAGGCCTATGTCTTACGTTTCATAAAAACACCCATTGGTCATGTGATAACACACACTTTGCTGGTGCAAAAGGTGGGAAAACTTTATTAATTTTTTATGGCCTTGATTCAAAGAGATGTTAGTTTCATATAGCGTCACACAGCTGCTTTATGATTGTGTACTACACATCAAAGAAGTGAATCTCCCACACTTAGACAGCCCAAAGGTGCTCTTCTGGGTCAATGTCATTCGGTGTGTACATGTCATTGAAGTCCTTCAAAAAGGTTATTGGCATTAAAAAATAAAAAAAATTGACTAAGCTATTTAATAGCTCTTGCAATGCAGTGCAAAAATAGATGTAAAAGACATCAATGCATTGTCTAAATAATATAAAAAAATGTACTAAGACAAAATGGGAACTATTTGAATACAGTTAAGAGTTGTAAAGTTTATATATAAACTTCAATTTCACGTAGTGTGCTTTTGTTCAGGAAATGGATTTGCACATCAAATGGTTTTGCAATCACCTTGACAACCCAATGCCTGTAATATCACAAACTCAGAGCCCTGGTTGTTGTATGCAACATTTGGCAGGTTATCTGGACTCTAACTCACTTTTTGTAATAGCCAAGAAAAGAATTCATATTGATCATAATCAATCATGGCAACTTCTAGCGAAAGAATTGCAATTACATTGTTTTTTGAAGTGAACGTTAAATATCTTTATTTAATAGCATCTTACAAAGTAAAGCAATTACAGAGCAGTAATTATACAGCTTTGCCACTATCAGATAATTTAAAAAAAAAAGCAACTAACAGCCTTTCAGTACATGACCATAGCTAAAAAGTAGCTTTTCGTTGAATCCTTTTTCTTCCATTATATCCACTGATGGGATAATTATTCTGTCTCTTTTCAGAATGCATTAAACTGCCTGACGGTGAGAATTGCAGCATGCAAACAGCGATTTAAAGTAATTACCTTTATGCCAATCCCATCAAACTCGAGCTCATATCGTTTGTCACGGTCCTAGTGGATTTTGACTGCATGTAACAGATCGGAGCACTACTGTAGGTCAGGCTATGTGAGATCATCTTGATAATGCAACAACAGGAAGGAAACTCTGGGAGGATACGGAGATGTGACGAAGGTCATGAACTACATTCACCACCACAGCAGTAAGTCCTGTTGCTTTGACGGGTTGTCTAGGAGTCGCAGGACAGTTTCAGAAAAACAAGCCTAAGATGTAATCATATGAATATGCTGAAAGCAATAGCAGTTTTTCATCATCTTTAATAAACACTGATAAACATGAAAACATGAAATATTAATATACAAGCTTTATTCCATATTTTGTTACATGAATAATAAGGACAGCTTTTTTTTAAATCACTTGTGGTGTTTTTTTTAGGCACATCACCACAGTCCACCATTATTTTAGCACTATATGTCATTTCTTGTTTTAAATCAAAACATTTCCACATTGTTGAAAACAGACAAAAGACATGACGTATTTAAAGGGAACAGCTTTGAAGTGAGAAGTGAGATGTTAAGTTCAGTTAAAAGTTTTTCCTTCAATATGAATCCACATCAGGCTAACAGCTAGTCCAACAGGAACAGAGACCAAAGCAAATTTCTATTGCTAGGATATGCTTATAGTAGGTAATTCAATAGCCGAACTTTAAACCATCAAGTTATTTTATATTAAACATCGAGGTAGGAAGCATTGCCCTTCGAATAACCTGTGTGAACCACACAGAAAACTAACTGACTACCTAATTAAAAAGGCCTTATAATATATAATTAGTAAATAATATTCCAGCTTCAGTTGTTTTTCTTTTTCTACCAGTAACAAGTAGCTTGTTTTATTCTTAAGATGTAGCTTATACAGGAGTTACTTGTGGCACAATACTTTCTACCTCCATTTTCTTTGTAATTAGCCATCAGCTTTGCAAAATGCAAAAGTAACAGGCTTTTAATTTGTAAAATAATATCCTAATAAAGCAGTAATTTGGGGTAGTGGAAAAAAATTGGATCAGAGAACCTATCTTTACCTTTCCTTTAAGTTCAGTTTTGACTTTTTGTCTTCTGTTCTGAACTATTTAAAATTTAAACTTAGAAACAGCTGCGATTTGTGTGACAGCAGCCGAAAACAGTTATCGTATACATTTATTATAGAAAAGAAACAAAATAAAATCTTAGGTTCATACCAGTCAAAAAAAAAAAAGAAGAACCACTGTTGGGGCCGTTATCAGACAGCAGGGGTGTTGATAGATTTTGAGGACATATCCTCAACTCTGATCACTAAAACTTATGTGATTCACGCCTCTCTTGACCTGCCAAGCCCCAAGTTTTTTCTCTAGGACCTGCTTATTGCTCCATCTTTTGCTCACTGACTGTTTACAACTCCCAGAGTAATTCTGGATTCCAGATACAGCAGCCTAAGAAAATCCATCTGTTTATGGAAACTAAGATTGTCCAGGTTCTTTAAGCTCTGAGATATTTACATTTTCTGTCGTGGGTGTAATCGGCGTAGGAGCTGATAAACTTATTCCAATGCCTCCTGAATCAGCTGGAATTTCCACCCCTGGTGGCTTCAGTGCTGAATCATGGCCTACTGGTGCTACTTCAGTCATTGATTGAATAATCTGAGTAGATGGAGGTGGATTTATAGGTGTCTGAA
>NW_015150652.1:251331-266820 GCF_000732505.1 Cyprinodon variegatus
TCTAAAACCTGCAGGACAGCGGCCCTTGAGGACCGACTTTGCATTAGACCTAAACCTAGCTGTTATTAAAACAGGTTGTGAGGACCAGACAGATGTCCTCACTTTATAACAACTGATAGTTGTCTATTAGATGGTGAAATCAGAAAAAAATGGTCCTGACTTCAATGCCCACAGAGGTGCACACACACATCATTTGAAACCTGAACCAAATAAATTCATGAACTGGGACGTTTACTGGTAGCAAGGTTTTAGCAAATTTCACCAGATCACTCTACAAAAACCATGAAATATGCCTTTATGTCTTTTTAAGACGTTACGTCTCTGGAGGACTCATTTCATTGTCTTTAAAATCTAGATAATTAAATGTGTATAAATTTCCACCTATATCTATCAAAAGAGTGACAGCTGTGCTATGGCTCCTCAATCTTGGCAAGTAATAGTGTAGTATTAATAGTTGTTTTATCTGGTTGCTGTAACATACATTAAGGAACAGCTAAGGGATGAATAAAACAATCGAATGGGAATATCTGGTAAAACCAAATAGTCCTTTTTATTGTCCCTAATATCATTTGATAATTTTGCTGCCATTACGGGTTGTTCTAGAACACGTGTCAAACACAAGGGGATAAAGTGGAGCCATATGTTCTTTTAAAGTACTGTATAAAGTGGATTAAACTGCAAAAAAAGGGGAATAGTCAAAAGTCATTGTTTTCATGAATAAAATGATGAAATCAAAGTTCAATTTATACAGCTACAACTGGCCTATTTAAAGACTTGACAATTCCAGTGGGACAATGTTAAAATTAGTTTGACACCTTTGTTCTGGACCAATAATATTAGAATTTTGTGTAAGACTATCCATATCTATTCTACACTAAATACGAAATTGAATAAATATGAAAATTAACTGTAAAACTACTGTTTAAAGATTATAATTAAAATTAAGAGATAAGTGAACTTTATCAATTTAAATAAGATTAACAAAATATCATTGCAGGCACAAGGTCAGGGTTTGTGCCTGCAATGACCCTGTGAGGTCCCCATTAGGGGGTTGTGCACGCCTAGCCTCACACCTCTGGGCTCTCATGCATGTCCACCTCGGGTATGACGAGCCACAGCTGGAGCCCATGGGCTCGTTACTGCGGTCCTGTGGGACCTAGGCAATGTGGCCTGTCGGGCCCCTCAGGAATTGGGCTCCTTTCAGGCTCCGGGTGTTCTTTTTGACCATTCTCTGGTGGGTGCGGCCATGCGTATGTCTGCCCTCTTTTTGTTCCCAGTGATTCCGTCTCTTTATCGATCCTGGGCCCTGTAGGGCGAGACTGGGGCCACCCACACCTGCTATTAAGCATATAATCCTTCATACAAGACTCTACCCGTGCATACATACCTGTGGTATGTATGCATTAGTTTGGTTTGGTTCCAGGTGTTCATGGATACACACTAATACAAAATACTAAGCTAAAGCTACAGATACATACCAACCTGAAAAATATTGTGTAATCACCATAAGTACTGGCTTCCACACACATGGATATCTAAGGGATCTTAGATCTTAGGTCTTGAATTTTTTTGTTTATATTTAATTGGTTCTCTGATGTCTTCTTTTTGCTGTTTTTATGTTCTTTGTTTTCTTTCCCATTCGTCTCATAAAGGTGTGAAAGCAGACATCTAGGAGTTACGGCATATCTTCTGCTTTGTCTATTTATTTTGTTTTGGTTTCTCTCTTTTCATGATCTCTTACCAGTCTCTATCTCTTTCTCTCTCCCCTTAGTTGTTACACCCTTTTTTTTCTCACCTCCCTTTCCAAGTGTCTTTTTTTATTCGATTTTACTTTTATTCAATTTCACTCCCAAAATACTTTTCAATAGAGTTTCAAATACAAGTACCAAGCAGAACCTTATGAAAACAGTCATAATGGTGAAAGTAAATGTGCTTGGCTATCCTCTGACTCAGGACAGGCACAAAAAGAAAGAAAAAAAATGTGTGCACTTGCTGCAGCTGTTCATTGTTTTTAAGTCTCATCAGAGAGGAGGATTTCTTTACATTAAGCCGTCACTGTCAAGTCTGGGTATCTTCCTGACATATACCCTTTTTCAAAAAAGAAAAAAAAAAGAGGAAAGGACTTGAAAAGGTTTTCCTTTCACCTTTCATAGTGCAATCATCCACTGTCACAGGAAACTTTAAATCTGCAGCTCAACCAAAGGAATTTAGGATTAATCCTGTGCCTCAGGGCTTCTGATGAGCAATGTCATGTTGAGACTGAAACTTTGATGGAATTCATGGCAATGGTCTTTTTTCTGGGAGTATTTGTTAAAAAAAAACACAAAATATTGTTAGTCACAGCTGAGAAGATCCATGTATATAGCCTTGGAAAAGTATAAACGCACCGTAAACTTTTGTCATATTCCAACCATAAACGTTTTAGGGGATCTCATGTAATAGGGTGACATAAGGGTCTGATAGAATTTTTAAATGGAGGAAATTACCATAGGCTATATAAAAATACAAATCTGAAAAATGTGACATGCATTATTTGCAGCCCCTCATAAAAAAAGGTTTATTCAAACAACTCATAAGAAATACTGTTGATTGTATGTACTGAGATCCTTATCTTATTCTTAGCTTATTATATTCCTATATCTTATTTTACACTGTTTATCTGAGAAGGTTGTATGTCAGTTTACTGTGTGGATTGTAATTTTATTTACGGTATGTTAATTACTTATTTTATTCTGTCTTGTTATATCATATTTTATTTAGCTGTATTATACTTCTGTAAACGGCTCTGCAAGAAAATAATTTCCTACGAGGGATTAATAAAGTAATTCTAAATCCTAAATCATAGCTGAAAGAATTTTCATGTGTGTCTCTACCAACTTTGCACATCTAATAATTTGGAAGTTTTGCAGATTGTTTTTTGCAAAAGCAACTCAGACCTTGGCTAATTGCATTCACAGTTTCAGTGAACTTAATTTTTGAAGACCTTTTTAATTGTCTTTAGATCTAGACTTTGACCAGACCTTTCTAAGAGGTAAAAAAAAAAAAAAAAAAAAAAAAGGTTTGATCTAAACTATTCCATTTGGATTTTACCTGTATGTTTAAGTTAGCTTGTCACAAATGTTTTACATTACCTATCTTTCCATGAGGTCCTACCATCATACAGCATGATGCAACCACCATGTCTCCCCATGACATGGTGTATTTATTGTAGAATGATGTGCAATGTTAGATAACACTACAAACAGTATGTAGGCCAAAAGGTTACATACTGTATCTGTCTGGCCGTGGTGTGTTTTCATCCTGTGTTGTGGTAAATTTAAAAAGAAAATTCTTACATCTTACTTTAAAAATGTATTTATGGACTTTATGTCCGGAAGTTCCGTTTTTTAGCTCATAGATATTCAAGTCTTAACAACAGATTCTCTAACCTGAGATATGGATCTCTGCAGCTTCTCCATATGAACCATTGGGCTTTTGGCAGTTTCTCCAAGTGATAATTTGATTATAATCTTTGCTTTTCCTCTCAGGCTTTTCCTGTCCTGTTTGCTCCTCGTTTTGTATACACTCTGCGTATACAAAATGACAATAAAAGTTGTCTAAGTCTACTGCTCTAAAGTCCAGCGACAAGTGCTTTAATCCATCTGATGCTCTGAATTGTACTTGGTGATGTAAGACTTGGATACAACCTCTTTGCTATGGAAACCCATTCAAACCCCCTTTATACTGTTCTTGAACAATCTGAGGGCTAGATGAAATTTGGAGATCTGTAGTGATTGACCAGGCAGAAAGTTGCCAACCTCATGCAGTAGCATCCGCCGCAGTTTACACGGCCTATAACTTGTTGATGGAGTTTCTGTAATTTCAAGCATCGTTCACTCTTTGTATTATGTTATATTGTCACTAACAGGTGACTGTGAAGAAAACTGAACGTCTGTAACATCCTGTCACCACAAAGGAATTTACTGAGCTTTTACGAGTGACATAAAAGCAGTCAGCATTTCAAGGGGCTGGATTTTTTATACCCATGGCCTGGGAAGTTACTGGAACATCTGATTTCAAATATTTGGATCGGTGAGCCATGTTTGGCACTATATTGTGGTTCTTTGTCTTAATGACGTTGTGAAGTCTCTATGAATTCTCTCAAAGCTCTTTACACATAACAGATGGATTCATAATAAAACTGAATTTGACACAAAATGACAATAAAACAATCAACTGCGAACATCTGGTAAAACCAATCACTCCTTTTTATTGCCTCTCATTTCATTTTATCTTTTAGCTGCCATCCTTGCTTGGTTTAGAAGGCAGATGGTTGCGCTGGATTTTACTCAAGAGGTTTGAATAAAAATGCTGGGTAAATCTTTTATTGTTTGTATTGTTTTATTGTTCAACATTTTGTGAACTGTGAATACTTTTGCTACCAATTCACAACGAGGCTCTAAATTGTTTTGGTATGTCACATAAAATTAAACTTCAGATAGATTTAGTGAAAATGGCAGTTTTAAAGCAACAAAACTTTGGCAACTGAATTAATTTTTTCCCCTTCTGTGACTGTTATGAAACAGTTGGAGCTGAGCCTCAGACTTTAAATAATAAGGCATAAAACAATAAATAAATATTTACCAGAAAAGTTACAGAACCTATTTGAATTAGAAGAGGATAACAGCAGATGGATTGGATTTTAAACCCAAGTTTGGCGGTTAACGTTAAAAACAATGTGTATTTCTGTTGCTGGTTATAAACTATGGAATTATCAAAATGTCACCCTGGAGAGTTGTACTAGTATTTTTCATTTTAAGAAAATAAAAAAAAAGCTAAAATTAACATTTATGCGATGGGAGATGAAAGAAATTGATGATTTATATTTGTATGTTTAATATCTTTCTTCTATGTGAATGATTTGACATGGGGCAGGGGTTACAAGTTTATCTTCCTCCTGCTACTTTTCATTTGTGGTGTTTAATGATACCATATTTTATTAATTGTATTTGGGTATATGAAAGAAATAAAACAATAAAAAAAATCCAAACAATAAATAAAAAAGGACTTTTATTTTGGAGGATATCTTTGTAGCCTTTCTGTATCTCTATCCAAAAATGGTTTTGGGTCACTTATAACACATTAAGTGGGAAATAGATCCTTGTCCGCCTTTAAGAGACTGTCAACAAATAGTGTGCTTGAAGGCCTGTAAATGCTGAGTTCAACTCAGAGCGCCGTCCTGTCAGCAGACAGATGGTCGGTAAATTACTCTGCAGATTGGGGATTACAGAGAGAAAGACATTCATTTAAACCGATGGGGCATTAGCTCATAGACTGTGAACACAATGACCTTTATCATTGCTTTCACATAGAAAATCCTCTGTGGGTGACATTTACAGTTTAAACAGATTGACAGTTTTCCCTGTTGGGAAGATGGAAAATTAAACCACTATTTATCATTATCGTTATTCATTTGCTTCTAGTTTCTGTGCTGTTGGCTTAATCCATAAAATTATTTAAAAGCTGGTTCACATGTGCAAAGGCAAGTGCAATTATGTAAAAAGCTCTTACCCACATCATGGAAAAAAAAAAAAGCTGCTTTCACACTTTTTTTTATGAAATGTCTGCTGATGGACGAATAAGAGACATCAAAGGAGTAAAGTTCCTCCGTGTCCTCTGATGATTACCTTTGTTTTCCTGTGTTTCACAATAACCTACAATTTCCACATGGCTCTTGACCTCTAAATGTCACACAACATTTCCCCTCTTTCTTTTTAAGTAGTTTATTTCACAGAGAAGCACAGTTATGTTTCTATTGCTCAACATGACTATAAGAGGTAGATTGTCTGCGTCAAGAAGGAAATTGCTTAACTCTGCCAGGCATAGAGAAAATTGAAGATGATAGTTGCTGTTTTTGTGCTGAAAATATAAAATAGTTTGACATTTTTTATGTTTTCTAGAAAACATTGTAAAAATTTTGAGACAAGTAATTGACTTATATATACATATGTAGTTAGCCGCTATCATGACTAAAGCTGTCAGTGACTTGATCTGAACAACTCAGAGTAGTTTCTTCCTCTGAAAGCTGTATACATATCTTCCCATCACTTCCATTATGGTTTTCTTTTCTTTCCCAGTTTTCAGGATTTTCCGCCCAATTTCTTCTTCCTCCTCTCACGCTCTCTTGTAAGCCATCCCATCCTATAATTTCCTTCTCCTCCATGTTGATGCCCCTCTCTCTTTGCATCTCCTCGGCTTCCTGTGCTATCTGTTGACTGTTGAGATAGATGCTGCTGTGAGAGACCATGACGGCAGTGTCTCTGCAGGGCAGGTGAGCATCCACTTCCGCATCTATCTCCAAGAAGGCGTTGGAAGGAGGAGTAAGGTGGTCTGCCTGCAGATCCTGCTGCTTGTTGCGTCCTTGTCCCTGGCCTTGCAGGTGACGGTGTTTCTTGCGTTTTTTCGCAATCTTCAGATCCAGCGAAGCGTAATTCAGGTCAGGCTCTACAGGCTGTTTTTAAAAGGAAATATGTTAGCGTGAGATATTTTATACATCTTTTTTTTTTTTTCTCAGACACGTATCTATTTTTATAAAGCCCATCTTGCTTATTTTTAGAACACTTTGTTCTTGTCTGTGTTCACTGGTTTGCAGTTTCAATGACCACAATGTGTACAAACATGCTAGCTGCCTTCCGTTCTGAAACCAAATCTGTCAGCATGGTCTTAACATGTCACGCATTTCTATTTTTGCATAAATTTTTCAACTTATATAAAATGCAGTGAGACATCTATTTTTTTTTTCCGTGCACAAACAAACAGCTATAATAAGACCGGTACCAGCATGTCCATGGGCTCCGACCAGCTTCGCTGTTCCTGCAATAAAAACCTTCCCAAAGCAAGACACTGCCATCACCATGCTTTACAGCAGGTAGAATGTGTTAACAGGGACTTGCAGCTAATTTCCCCCAACATATTTTTTTTAAAGATGTGTAATAGATCTTTCAAAGCCCTAACCAGCAACTCCACTGTTTCATTATAGCTGCTAACCTCTAAAAATTACGATAAGCACAGAGCTTTAAAGGACTTTTCTGGACAAACCATATGAGAATCTGGTGTCAAATTACGTATTAAGCATTTTCGCACAATCAGCGCAATAATTAGGAATTTCTGTAAAATTGTTTAAGAAATTTAAATGTACACAAATCTTCTCTTAACTAAATAGAATTTTGGAATTTTCTAAGTCTCACATTACAGTTGTAAAAATGGTCTGATCACTCACAGTATGCTTTGTATTAAAAATGAGTGATTTATAAAGTGCAACACACAGATACCTCACCAAATGGCATATTTTCTTTAATCTTCAAATTTTGAATGTTGATGCATAAAAATCATCCTTATCTATATGAATATTTAGTCACATATATATAATTTCAATTTAATAGTTTATCTTTTGGAAATGGTTATGGGTCCTGATATTTCAATTGAATGAATGTTTAATGCAAGAACAAAATAATAAATTTATCATTACCACATACTAAATGTATTTAAAGTCATAGCTGGCTTTATGGAGAAAAGGTAAGATATTCTTCTATGGCAGAATTTGTATTTTCTTGTTCACTTTTTAAGGTGCGAGTAAATGTAAATCCCTAATTACAATTTATCGATATGACACAAATGTTGTCCAATAACATTACATTAAGTCTTCATCAGAAATAAAGTAAAACACAGAACTAAGGGAATATAAAAAGGTAACCTTTCACATTGAAAATATATTTTCTGTTTTTTATTTCTAAGGTATTATTCTCTTTTCCTGTGACTGCAAGACAAAAGCAATCATGCTTTCTTTTTCAGGGTTAAAGAAAAACAAAACTAAGGTGAGCTGAACCAGCATTTTAATGTCCTATTAAATTGTTAGTAGAAAGACCACAGAATAAAATATTTACTGCTTTGCAGCAGAATGCCACTGGAGAAGAAACTACAGAGGTACACATCCTCATGTCACCGTGAGGCTCCTCGGAGCACAAGAAGCTCTGGTAGGTCAAGTAAAAGTCAGTGTTTTCATGACAAATTGTCGGCATCAAAAAGCAACATGAATGCAGTAGATTAAGTCGACGCAATGTCAGCCAAGTGCTAATACGGCTCAATTGAATTAACAAAAGCCCAAACAATGTCAGGCAACATCAGAAATGCTCATTATGCAGATTAAGATACAATGAAGCTGTTGGAGAAATGCCTTATGGCTGCTTATTTCTGACTCTTTGCAGCAGCTTTGCCTTGATCTCTGAAACTGTGATTATCCTTTTTAATTTTTAATAACTCAGAACAAAGATAATCCATTTTGAAAACAATTTTCAAACTGCACTTACCTTTAGGCAATCTCTACTGCGCGGCATGGACATCGTCTCATAGCAAGCATCTGCAGAACCTGCCATTACACACATTGTTCAATTATTTTGCTGTCTACTTATGAAGCTCTACTATAAAGACAGTTAGGAAAGCACATATTTGAAAGTGGGAGTAGTTCATGCATGAACAGCACTGTAGGTGAGCTCCTTTGTGTCTAATTAGTTATTTGCTTTCAAAAACAGCTTTAAAAGTTTGATAAACGGAAATAGTTTTAAAGAATACACCATATTGTACGAAAAGGGAAAATTTGTTGGTTTTGTGTTTGCCGCAAACTAAGGTGCCTTTTTATGCAGAAAAACATGGAATAAAAAATTGAACTTTTCCATTTTCTATAGACAACTCTAGTAGAGAAGTTTGAATTTCCAAATGTGCTTTAAAGAACTCGTCATTTAACGCATAATAATCCACTTTTAGGTCTAACCTGTTGTTGTATTTTATAAACGAACTAGATATTATGAAAACTAATTAGTAAATGAAATACTAGTTAAAAAAGTAAAAAAAATAGACTATAATTCAGATTCCATAATTCAGATACCAGTGTTATCAGCCTCCTGCCATATTATTTGAAAGTCTATATACACTATAACTTTACAGCCTAGTCACTTGACATGCAAATAAGAAGAGGAAAACTTTTCAAGGTAAAACTTTTTTCTCTTTTTGAAATGCTCTTTACCACTCCTACACTGAAACTTTGAAAAATAAATTTTCTTTAAAAAAAGCATCTTTAAACAGCTTATGCCAAACCATTTTTTCCTTAGATTGAGTCATACATCAATAAACACAGTCAAAGATTTCCCCTTTCTTTTTAAAAGTAATGAGAATGGAGAGCTTACCACGTCTTTCTGTGCTGATGTTGCCATAGATTGGATTTTCCTGTCGCTCTTCTTCATTGTGGGGATTTTCCTGCTGCTCTCGATGACTGATGCCACTCAAATATTGTCCTTCATCATTAAACAGCCTGCAGAAATGAAAAAGCTCAATTTTAGACTATGTTTTGATTCTAAAATTTGACCAACAGTTTGATAGTCGGCAAAAAATAAAATGAACAGGTTTGAAATCTAATTGCATTTTTCACTGGTAAATGTTATTCCAAACAAAATAAGCAACAACATACGCTTCTTCTGAACTGTGAAGATGGCAGCAGTTATGTGGTTCTGCGTAAATAAAAAAGGAAACAATTTATAAAACATTGGAAATGGAAATAAAAACACAAACATTTTATGAAAAAGACAACCTTTAATTTACCTTTGCACCAAGTGTCTTTCTGTCTCATACAGAAGGTGATGTTGAGGCACACGGAGATTAACAAGGCCAGACATACAATGACCAGGGCTACATATGCACCTAGAAAACAGAAATCATAACATAACCTAAAAAAAAATTGCATAAAATTCTCTCAACATACAAAATCAAGAACTCTTCCTTTTCCTTTAATTCTTTTTAAACTCTCAAAATTAAAACTTCAGTATTTCCTTTTAATCCGGTGCTAAAAGAATACCGTACAATATTTCTGAAAACACACTACAAAAATGTTTCTTTTGACAAGAATGTTTAGAATTTATTGAAGTTTTCCTCTCTCTAGTCTATTTCCTTATTTTAATGGCACAAAAAAACTTTTTTAATAAGCATTCCTACATTAAAGGTCAAATTTTTATGGCAAATCTGTGTTTTCTTAAGTAAATAACTTTCTATAGCTATTTTATTTATTTATTTTTAAACCTTTAGTCTTTTCTGTGACCTTGTGTCCCAAAGCTTCTCTACATTTGCTCCATTTGTGATCCGGCCTGTGCGAGACTCACGCTGAGTGTTTAACGTTGGTATTTTTCATATATAATAATAAGATATTAATTTTTCTTTCTACTATCCACATTTAAAACAAATGTTCTTACCGTCGATATCCATTTCTCCAGTTGCCCTAAACTAAGCTGGGTGTCTGTTTGACACAATTTTTCTCAGGCTACAGGGCATCACTGCGTTCCCTCAGTGAGGTGTGCTACAGTGTTGTCTATTTTTACCCCGCCTCTGCTCCCTCTCCGCTTTGACGGCGTCTTGAAACTGGCTGCTTTTCAGTTACAAACAGGAAACAATGTAACCTCATTTTGAAGCAGAACATCTCAATGCCATTTTGGAGTGTGGGGGGGTAACAATGCAATTTGAATGTAGATATTTGATCATGTTTTAACAAAATGGGACATTCCAAATTGACACTTGAGATATTTACCAAACCATACAATTGTTTATACGTTAAAGTAGACTGTTTGTTAGAAAAAAGTTTTTACTGTGACGGTTGCTGTCTCAGGGTGGGAGTCACACATCAGACCAGAACTCACCCTTGTTCCGTAAAATACAATATCACTGTTTATTGTAATACAGCAGTGCAGAGATGTATGATTCCAGAATTGAGATCCTGCATTAACAATGGCTTGTGGTTTTCCTACCATGTTTGGAAAATCTTTTTTTAAAAATTACTGTTGAAAGCTTTCTCTGTATCTAAAACTGATGTAAGAAAATGTGAGTGAGCTATTAATCTGTGCAGCTTACATTTAATTTGGACTGGAAAATGCAAGAGCCATTTGGAAATGTCTGAATTAAAATATAGGATTTGAGGGTAAAAATAAATAAGAAATCAAAAAAAAAAAATCTGTTGTTCTATATTTAGTGGTGAATATGTTTGGTGGCCTCTAACTTAAATGTGGCTTGAGGTTTTAGCCCTGCTTTGTCAATATAAGTGTCACTCTGTGGTAGCTGTGGACAACAGCGGTCTTTGATACTGGGCTCCTCATCCTCCATCTATCGGCAACAAAAGCAGAATCAGAAAAGCCCACTCAGCTTTTGAAATATAAATGTCACAATCTCCATGATCAGCCAGGAACACATCCTAGAAGAACAAAGGTCAATTATGTTCAAGAGCGGTGTGCTGAATGCCCCTTAATGATTCAGAAGTGATATTAAAATGTTGTGATCTGTAGTTTTAAATACAGCAGTAAGACCCACCTAGACCAAGACATTTTGGTAATCAGAATTGCATGGCAAAAACACATAATCAATAACTGTTTATAATCCTGAGTCCGTACAACAATGAGCTTTGAAACAAGATTTCAAGAATGTCCATTTCGTCCAAGAAAATGTAACTAACAGCAAACTTTCTTAACTAAAATTTTGGGAAAAAAATGGAAGTTTAAAAATGGCTCTATGATTATCAAACACTATGATTAAAAGCAGGTTTCATTAGAAAAGGTTGCACTACTGCATGTTAAAATTGTTAAGGCACCACATTGGAAGACAGACAAAAATTGAAATTAAGGAAGTTAATTGAAGGGGTCATAGAATGCAAAACCAAGTTTACATTATCATAGATAAAAATAACGATAGTTCAGTGGGTGAAATAGACGTAAAAAGAAGTTCAAACCCCATCTACACCTCCTTTCTATGCAAATCTCACAATTCTAAACTTCCACTATAAAACGGGCGAATTCAAACGAAGCCCCGAGTTGACATAAACTCAGGGATGGTGCCTTATTTGGTTCTGGCCTGTACTTGGCCCTGAAATTGACGTACAGACCAGCCCACTGGTTCACAGCCCAAGAACATGAATAGAGGTAGATGTAAGACACCAGTTTAGCTATTTAGACAACAGTTGGGTTTACTCCTACAAGAATTACTGTACAAAGCAGGCAGTTTCTCTATTGAAAATGAGCCAGAACCACGGGCGTAAATGCAGTGTTCCAGGCTGCATGGAGAAAGGGGACATTTTTCAGTCTTCCCAAGAATCCGAAGACTCGACAAGCACAGATTATTTTTGTGTATCAGAAAATCCTTGCAAAGTTTGATGCTTAGCTGTTCATTTGCTCTAAGCATTTTACCAAAGACAGCTTTCAAAATCTTGGACAGTTCAAAGCAGGATTTGCTAAACTATTTTTACTGAAACCAGGGACTGATCCGACCGTAAGGCCATCACAACCGCAAGCTGAAAGTATGATTCTGTCACTAGGCTGTTGATGGCAATGCTGGCATATCTAGGGTGACCAGATTTGGGTTTCTGCTGCTGGGCCGCTGACTGGACCAGACCTCACCAGAGAGCCATGAGCCGCCCGTCCTCAGTCAGAGGAGGGATGCCGGGGGCCGCCGGTGTCCAGGTTACCGTCACTGGGTAGGGTCCGCTGGCTCCCTGCCCCCGTCCGCTGGGGTTCAGGGACCAGCTCTGGAGCTGACGGCTCGCTTTGAGTGCCCAATGTTTTTCGACTATGTATGTATAAATATATATATATATATATATGTATATATATATATAAATATATATATATATATATATATATGTGTATATATACAAATAGAAAAAAAGCATCAGTAAGAAAAATAAATATAAAATCCACAGAGCAATGAAGCACAAACAAATACAAATTATTAAAATTCTGTAAAAATAGATGAGTTTTTAAAAAGATTTTAAATCAGGTCAGGTCAGGTGAAAGAGTCTTTCTAATATGGATGGGAGATAGCTCCAGAGTTTCGGAGCTAAAAAAAAAACTCCTTTAAACTTCTACCTTGTTCCTTAGGCTTAAAATGATACAGCTTGTTGTGCATTCAAGAAATATTAAGAAATAAAATCAAAATTCAAACGGATGCTGAAAAAACAGTCCTCTCTGTCACGCTTCTATTGGACAATTGTTCTCTTCATTACTCCATTCTTCATCTTTTTTTATTTTGAAGATTTGCTTCCCCAAAGCTTCTACATTCAAATCTATTTTGCACTAAAAGACAAGCTTAGGATATCACTTCCTAATTGTGTTCTTGATTTGAAATTGCTTTTTTTCTGAGGGAGAACATTCCTTAGACATGATTAGGATTTTTTTTTGTCTTGAAAATATTATCCTTCTTCCCTGGAACAAAAGAAATTGCAATCCATTTCCAAGTTCCAGTCTAGCAGAGGAAATAATGAATAAGCATTTGGCCACATAGGTTAACTTTCCTCCCCCAAATTCATGATAAAAAATGGTTTTGACAGAGATCCTGAAGAGAGACGGGGCTATATTTTAAGGCCAGGCCTTAAGCAAGAAACCATTCAATTTAAATAAGCACTAATAATTCTCTGAAAAAGAGACATGTTTTGTCTACATATAGATTTTTAACCAAATACAAATTGAAACACATTGATCCCCAGTGAATCTGTAAAGAACTTTTCACACTTCCATGCCCCAGTCTTGTTTATTTAAATCACTGATGCCCAGGAAAATAACATTCATATCAATAAGTGTGTAATCGCCTCATTGAAAGTCGTATTATTAAAATAAAAATAAGAAATTCCCAAAAAATATCACATTATAAAAAGTCTGTGTTACCTTTTTTTATGGAGGTTTACTTTTCTGGATGTTTGAGGAAGTTTCTAAGAAGGTGGAAGGTTCATCCTACAGTAAAGAACAAGAACAGAACTATTGATCGGTGGCTTTGCTGCAGAGGGAAAAAAAAGCACATACGGTGTTTCTCTTCTAAAAATGAGATTAAGGTTTTACATGATGGATTCAATTTCCTGTTTGGGAATAAGGAATCATAACAGAAAGGTCAAAGTTTTTACCTGTTCCTTTGCATTCTGAAGAGAAGGACAACTGTAAAACTGAATCCCAGTAAAAGAAAGGACTGGCCTTTACAAGGGATAATACCCACTGGTTTCTAAAGGATTGAAAACAAAAAAAAAGAAAATAATTTTCTTGCAAACATCTTTTTGATATTCTTTGTTGTGGATTCTGCAAACTATTTTAAATGCATTGCAGCAATATAGAGATAATAAATATAACATTTATCATTAATGGACATGTTGCAGGAATATGGTACAAAACCAGAGTTAAATGCTTCTTAAAAATATAAAAAATGTCCACAGAACATTATTGTCCAGGTGCATAGTATTTATATTGTAAAAACACTTTAAAGCACATTTTATTTGTTTATTTTTTTAACTCTTTGCTATTATGTTAGTTTTTTTTTTTTTTTTTTTTTTTTTCAAGGTCCACATTTGTGCAACCATTATTTCTATAATCATTTTGCTGCTGTAACACCAGAATTTCCCCATTGTGGGACAATAAAGGGATTCTCTATCTCTTATTTTTTAACATCGTCATATGACATTTTTTCGCTAGAATTAGATTCATTACTTCATCGCTATGAATACAAGATTTTTACTAGGGTTAAGCAAGATCTGGGGAAAGGTGGGATGGCAATTCTCTGCCAATAGGCAAGGCAAGGCAAATTTATTTATACAACACATTTCATGCACAAGGCAACTCAATGTGCCTTACAGCAACACCGGCAATACAAATATATATAAAAAAATACATATTATATATTAAAAATAGTTAAAATACAGTCAGTCGCCATAGGCAACATTAAATAAGCTTTTTTTACGTCCTCTCTGGGGCTGTTCCAGACCTTGGCTGCATGAAACTGAAACGCAGCCTCACTATGTTTATTGGTGACTCTAGGGACCACCAGGAGACCTCTCCCTAAGGATCTCAAGGCCTGAGGTGGTTCATACGTTTATAGAAGTCAACAAAGTCAGTTCCATGCCCTGGTACAAAGGGAGGACAGAGGGAATGGAATAAAATGGCCCTGTCTAATTGATGTATGTAATAACTCTGGTCAAAAGGTTGGTGGAGAATTATGATATTTACACCTGATTAGTTTAGTTAAAATGCCAAATTTAAACACAGTCATGATATGAAGAAATCCCATACCGTAATACACCAATTATTTTTTTATTTGGAAAGGATTTGCTTTTAACAAGGTTATATGATTATTTAAATCTATCATACTGTGCTGGTAACAACTAACATGTTCTACAATTTTGTAAATAATTGAGGATCATGCAAAAAATTGAAATGTTTTAGAAAAACTAAATATAACCAAAAACTCATGACATGGCAATGTCATGTGGTTGTTTACTGCAAAATCAATTTCCTCCTGAGTTAGAATTGCAAGAAATATATATTAGGGTAAAATTACATTAGACTACATGCCTTGGCCTCATCTTTAATGACACAATTGTTTTTTATTCTTCTGTCACTCTATATAGAGTTTTAGCAGCCCATCAATACTGTAGCTCTAACATACATAACT
>NW_015150652.1:268218-268951 GCF_000732505.1 Cyprinodon variegatus
GATCCAAGCTCGGACCGGTCTCGGCCTGGATCGGTTTTTCAAGGGTAGTGTAAATGGGGCTATTGTCTCAGTCTCACAGCAGGGGTCCCCTCAGTCTCACCCCCAGGGCATGGTTCTCATCCAGTTTGGCTATGTAAGTTCTGAAACTCAAGAGAAATTTGTTGCTAAAGTTCTGTTTGCAGCAGTTCGGTTCTGAAAAGTTCTGACTTATCCTTGATGGTTCTGGGGATCTGGTTCCCCTGGGGCCCGCATCTCCACTGTGGGCCACAGTGGGCCCCAGCTTTGAGCGCAGGAGCAGAAGAGGCAAAATAGAGGTGCTGGAGCGGAAGAAGCAAAAAAGAAAAAGAATCCTGTGTGCTCTGTGGTTTAGTTCTGTCCTCACAGAGAGGGGTGGTGGTTGGTCGCACCTCTGTGACTTACATGTGACTTGCTTGTGGCTGCTTTTGCTGAAAAAGGGGGGGCTGCAGAAGTCCCCCAGCTGTTATTCACCAAAGCTGCATTTTCCTCCTCTGGTCATCCTATCAAGATGAAATATGGACAGTCGTTCCCAATGTCCAAAAAGTATGATCATGGCATATGGCACAACATTTGTAATACTTTGAAACACTTTACTTACCCAGGCCGCCTTAATTCCATGATAAAATAACATACTATTAATCAAATAAATTTGGTGAGAGGCAAGAGTGCACTAAGATCTTGGACAGAAGTGACTGAAATGGTGGCGAGGAGGATG
>NW_015150652.1:270684-272215 GCF_000732505.1 Cyprinodon variegatus
TTTTATATCTCTCCACTTGTTAAAATATAGAGTATGATGCATCATAATAAGTCAAGGGTCTGTTATCAGATTCTGGGCACTGTTTTAAGAAGATTATTCTACTTTGCTCAGTGATAGAGTGTTAATCCAGCCCTGAGGATCTGATGTAATTGAGCTTGACACAAAAAGGCAGATTACAGCAGAGAAACGGAGGGGCTCACCTGTTCTTAAAGTGGTGTTTCTTTTCACCACAGAGATAATAAAACCTTTATGACGGAAGTTTGTTTTCTGTGTTGAGTGTAAGCTCATAAACTCCTGCCTGGTCTTCTGTCACTGGCTAGAACTTCAGGGATTGGTTCTTGGACACAAGCTTGTTATCCTTATATAAAGGAAAAAAAGAAGTTAAACAGAAAAAGTTCTGGAAGAAAAATCAGGTGGTTAAATGGTTAAAGAGATTTCTTTCTTTCTGTTATTGGTATATTTGCATGTTTCCCTTACCTTGCTCCATCTGTACTTTGCAGATGAGTTTACTGTGCAATGATTAGTTGCATTGTCTCATAAATGGAACGTAACAACTTTACCTGTACTGCACATTATTTTGTTCTGTTCTGTAGAGATAATGAGACGCAAATTTAAATATTTAAAGATACAGGAATGCCACAAAACCGTAAAAGTTTTATGTCGCAAAAATATATCCCATAAAGAAAATTCGATGCAATGCTGTCTTGACTATATATTTTCCATTTTTATTTAATGCGTTTGGGTTAAGTTGAAATCCTTATAAAAGCAAAAATGAAGCAAAACCAATAAAACTCTTGCTTTAATCCCAAATAGAAAAATGAAATAAAAACAACTTAATATGATCATTCTTCTTACACTAACATGATAATAAATCCTTAGTGAAAAAAGAGCTGATGACGTATAAAGCTGAAATTAAATATTTATATTGTGCATGCATCCAGGGACTCTGTAACTGTTTATGATGAAGCAAATAGACTTACCTCTCACTGTTAACGTTGTTTCATTGGTAAAAACACCAAAAAGCAATGTCTGAACTTCACAGCTATAGCTGCCATTGTCCCATTTGTTCACCCAAGGAAGTTGGAGATCTAAACCAATTAACTGCTGTTTATCATTTGTCTTTACTTGGCTGTACACGTTAGGCCAAAAATTATGCTGTCTGTATATTACGTTGTACACAGCAAGCTCTTTTTTTTTCCATTTTTCATCCATTTAATTTCGATAATCTTGGTATCAGTGGCAGCTTTTTTTTTCATTCATGCTGCCACCAGACTCTATAATAATGCACTATAACCACAATAACTCCTATATTATAGTTTTTTATTTATTGACTGTGCAATATTCTGTGCAATATGCTGAATGTGCAATATATGTGAATAGAATAGTCATACAACTACCTCACCGTTGTTCCTTACCTACTACACTTTAACATACAAGTAAATCCACCTGTATATAAGCCACCCGGATTGTGCATATGTAAACTCAACCCTCAGTGCTCCTACCTTGTGTTATTCTTTTTTCTTATTTTTGT
>NW_015150652.1:272533-286475 GCF_000732505.1 Cyprinodon variegatus
AAAGCTCATCTAATCATCTAATCTAATCTTATTGGATTACCTGAGATCGCAGCAACAAGGATCAGAAAAGAGAAAGCTATCCCCAGTACACCCCTGGCCATGGTTGAGTTTGTGATTACAGTCAATCCCTTTTATAGAGGGATTTAGGTTAGTAACATTTAATTCAGTGTCAGCTGAGGTTAAACAGCAGGGCTGGAAAAATGAACACCATGATGTTTTCTAACAGGAAGCCACAAAGAGAAAGCGCATCAAATGTGTAAGGCTGAAGCTTTGAGGTAAATAGTTTTCATGCACAGCAGAACTTTGCATCAGATCTAAATCTTTGCAGAGTTTACTGACACTTTGTTATATTGACTAAATGAAAGTATGCAAAACATTAATTAAATTGAGTTAAATCTAAAGTGACCTTTTTATGCTATGTTGGACAAAATTTTTATTTGAAGCAATATTATCTCAACATTTGCATCATTATTTGTGCCTCTTTAGTGATGTATTTTAATTTATCATTATTTATGTGGCCACTATAGGATTATGTCAATGGAATGTCCTTCTGCTATTTTACTGAAACTGTTCATGCTGTTGGCTGAACTTACAACTTACAACTTTTCACATTAGTGAACAGTTAAAGTTGTTTCTAAAAAATAAAGAAGGTTAGAAACAAATAGAAGTTAATGCACCAAATACTTTGCCAAAAAAAAAAAGCCAAAACATTTGGAACAAACAATAAAACCCAGAAATGTTGGCCGTCTTAAGCCTGAAAAAGTGTTTGTAGCAAACCTTAAGGTTGAAATAATTAGTTTCTCAAGAAGCCAAAAAGGAACCTTGTAGGAAACTTAAGAAAAACTCTTAAATCCAAATCACTGTGTTCTTGTTTTTTTAAAAAAAAAGAACATTTTGAAGTACATTTTTAAGAGTTTAAAAGTTCACAGACTTGAAACTGACAGAAGTCTGCTAACAATGAGTGCGGTTTCCATTTTATCTCAAATCTATGTACGGTATGTGCACATGTGTGTTTATGCATTTGTGTATGCTGAGAATTGTATGAGTAACGTGTGTCTGTGTTTTCAGATACTAAATGTGTGTGTGTTTTTGCAGTATGCAGTTGCACAAGCATGTTAGTACACATATGTGCACCAGACTTATATTGTGACAAATGTTTTTTGAGTTATAATCTAGCTTTAACTTTTGCAGATTTATTTTTATTACATAATTGTTTTAGTGTTTCATTCTACTTCCCTGTCATTACATATTTTGTTAATTTTCTATGAATTGTGGAAGTCTTGTTTGGAGTATTTTTTGCAAATTAGTTATAGCGACAGCCAACACCTGTATACATAGCATATACTGCTTTTAATAGAGCATAGTGGAATGTACCTCTCCCTTTTGATAATGCATTATATACAGGGAGATAATAAATGATTAATATATTAATAATAGCAAAAAACTAAGGACTAAATGATATTGCATTCATGTCGGAGATGTGAAATGTAAAATTCTAACTGCCATTGTTTTTGTCTGATCCCAATACTCGTGAAAGAATTGGGCTAATACTGTAACAGTGAATTTGGGCCAAGTGTTTGGAACTATGTGATAAAAATGTATTGTATGTCCTAAGTAGGTTAATTGGTTTGAGTTTTTAGCCCAGTATTGCGAACACAAAGAACCCTACTACTGGATCACTGCTTAATTGGCTAAATAAACAACTACATCCGAAGGCTATCTGGGCTTCATTGCAGGAAATCCTAATTTGCTGGTTTGTAGACGTAAAACTGTAATTACAGCATTAAAGCACACAGTAGGCAGCAATTTATGGATGCATAAAGCAAAAACTGAGACCACTTAAAAAGGCTGTTTCCAAAAGAAAACACTCTGTTAAACAGGCCTAGCTTATAAAGCCTTAAAAAATAATTTAATTTAGACACAAAACAATTTTCTTTTATTTACAACTCTTATGAAAGGTTTACAACTGAGACATTTAATACAACATATAACTGAAATACAAGTACATACAAAAAAAACAGTTTCACACAAACAGTTTTATGCACACTTATCTAATTTCCCAACCACTAACTTTTTATGATTAAGATTTATAAAAAAAAACTAAATTAAATCCCAATCCAATGCTTGACATAGCATACTGTAACACCATTTGTAACAATTTTGAACATAAAACCTCAATTAAAGATTGTTTATTGAGCTGTTAACAAAAAACTTACAAAATACAGCTATACTTTACTTTTTTACCCTGAACAAAATGTTGACACAATGTGTTTTTTTTTTTTTTAAACATTCATTGGTGATGCTGAGAGATATAAGGTGGCTGCTTTCTCTTTGCTACCCCTCAAAATGAAAAGGAAAAAAGAACAGGGTAATTAAGTAAAACAGGTCTGTTTTTATTCATTAATGGGGAAAATGCCTTGAAAAGCAGTGGCTTTCATAACCTTGCCCATATCTACACTCAGATCAATCCTTAAAATGTTTAAAACATCAGTATATATAACAAAGCCGGCTGGGCAAGATCAAAGTCCATTCCTGTTTGGAGGACGACTGTGAATTCACATTAATCTGAATTATAAAATACTTAAGGCGATCATTGTCAAAGTCAATGTTAAATGTAGGTGTATTGCACATTTTGAAATAACAACTAGGGAGAAAAATAGTTCACAATCATAATAGACAATAGACAATCATATACCAGTGATGTGGAGTATGCATGCCACAAATACTGGCTATTGCACATGGATCCCTATAATAAGGGACCTATTTAAAAATGTTGACCCAATCTAATCAATAAACATCTCTTTTCCACTGTCTCCACTTTGCCAGGCTCTACTCCAGCCCACCAGTTTTTAAACCTTTTCCACACTGGTTTTTCAGTCATACTTATTTCTGATCTTACCTGCTCTAAAGCTGGCCTGAAAAAAAGCCAGTACCTGTTCTACAAAAAGCACAAATGGAAACCATTGAAAATTGGGGGATGGATAAACGCAACTCAAGCAGAGCCGCTGAATAATAGAGCAAGCTATGTCTGTTTAATGAAGGCAGAAGGGTTAGATCAGCAGACAGAACGAATTTTCTGATAAACTTTAAATCCAATTTTAGGTAGTTTTGCAAAAAATAAAAAATAAATAAAATATCTTATGTAAAGGGCCTGATGTATCTCTCGTATATATACATATATATCTCATATTAAACCATTGTGATACATTCATCTGAATAAGTCAAAAAGGAGAAATTAATTCCATAATTTAATTAACTAAATCACTATTTTGTATCAGGAAGAATGGGATACAACCTCCTGGAATGATTGAACAATCTTGTAGTATTTCATGTGTGATGATGGCAATAGTTTTGTTAACTGGCCTCTTATCTAGATGTACATGTAATTGTAGGGGTTAAATTCAGTCTATATTTGAGTCTCTGATTGACAAGAAAACACTTTTTACCTGAAATTATTCGGTTTGATTTATAAGAGTAATACATTTCAAGAACCTTTTACATGTGCACTAAATATGAAGGTTTTATGAAGCTGTATCTTCTAAGCAAAACATTTTGTACTTTTGTGAATCACTTTCAGTAAACCTTAATGAGTACTGCAGAGATGACTGTCATACAAAGAAAGTATTGCCAATTATCAATCATATAAAGATGGGTCTCATAGGTTCTGCTATGGAGTTACACCTTGAAGTGGGGAAATGCTGTGTCTCACTTCTTCTTGAAGATGTGTACTTGACAGGGGGTGGGGGAGGTTTGAATGGTGGTGGGAGGTCCATCCTGCAGGAGAAGTATGACAGCAGAGTATTGATCGGTGACATTGCTTGATATCACAGAAGAAAACACACACCAGAGTTCCAGGCCATGTGCCTCTATAGTGTCAGCAGTGTTAGCATTTTTCATGTCTTACTAACCTCCATGGACACAGAGCTGGAGAAAGACAAAAAAGGTGAAGTTTTACCTCTTTTTCAGGAGTTGTCTCCTGTAAAGCACGACAACCACGACGATCGATAGTAGCAGCAGAATGACGATGAAAGCTATCAACATATGGTTGCGTTTGGTTTCTAAGGAAAAGATTGTATAAAAGAGAAAAATCTTTTACTGGAGGATACTGGTAGCTTCTAAATAAATTCCTACCATATTGATTATCCTGCCTCCAGATTCCAAAACACCATCTTAATGAATGTAACACTATAAAAACAAAACTTTTAGCCCTGAGGCTGCAAATTGTTTCTTGTAATCCCCCCTCCTCAGCTGAGCAGTAACTTTGGATGCTCTGTTTATTGAGTTCCACCTGACAAGGTATCTACCCCGAGGCTGAGAAAGCTGGAGTCTATAAAGGTCCCACATGTGAGAAGTTTCTACACAGTGACGAAAAATGGACTGCAGATAACATTCAGCACTGTTTGTGCGGTTTTATATTTTGAGGCATGTGGTTATACTGTTCTCATAGGCTGTTCTCAATTAGTTTTTTATCGTTTACCTTCCCGACAAAAACAAATCAAGCCTTTCCACATTGTCTCAAATGGGAAACAGAAGACTGCAATCATTTTGAATAAAACTGCTGATTTCAAAAAGCAAAAAATAAATAAAAATAATACAATCATCCCAGCTTTAGACTGGTACTGTAATACTACACCTCTGATGTTTTCCAAACCCTGACCTGCTTTTAAACAATAAGCCAAAATACTAAAGATTCATCAAACATTACCTTTGCCATCCAGAACAGTCATTGTAAGGGTATCATTTCCAGCAGGAATTTCTCCAAGAAGTGCAGTGCTTCCTAATATAGGCTGTGTTGTCCTAAACTCCTCTGTGCTTACTGAGGAAATGCCCTCTGTGGACCGCTTGTAAATCTTTGATTCATTCTTCATCTCGTCACTTGCCGTTCTCCGTGTTGATATGAGCTCAGTCACTTCATTACTTGACGCACTAGAGTTGAGTAAGTTGACACTGACGGATTGTGTGCCAGGGGATGATGGGAAACTGACAGATGTTGACGTTTTTGAAGGGGTTACATGCGCTACAGCAGAGACTATCGCAGTGCTGGAATTTGGTTGAGGGGTCCAATAATCATCTGTGGAAAGTGTTTTGGTTGATGATATCATAGAGCTGGGCTGTGGTGTGTCAGTGGAACCCAGAGTTGACTCTAAAAGTAAAAAAAACAAAGAGTAATGATAATGTTCATCACATCAAATACTGTTTAAAATGACAGAAATCCATCCATCCATCCATCCATCCATCCATCCATCCATCCATCCATCCATCCATCCATCCATCCATCCATCCATCCATCCATCCATCCATCCATCCATCCATCCATCCATCCATCCATCCATCTCATTACACAAGATTTACAAGTCACCGACTTTATGCAATCAAATATCCAGTCACCACATGTCCCTTCTCAAAGTCTGATGCAACTGCCTGGATTTCCTTAGATAAAAAGGAGAAACTTTCAACATATATTTTCCCTTTATGTCACAGCATTTTTTTTTTAGCAAAATTGGTTTGTCATCAGGCTCTCAGAGTCAAGTTTTATGTTGATTAATAGTAATTAATGAATTGTACAGCATGATACGGGTTGACCCTCTTGTAGCCACTCTTAAGTTTAGACAGACAAGACAACTTGCCATGTAACAAAGGAAGATTGGTACTCACAATTTATTGAACTGTTCAGATCAACAATGGACAAGGATTCACATTTGCCTTGCTGAATGAGTAACATGCTATAGAGAAGTGAAAAGGTATTCAAAGACCAGCTACAGTGGTACAAACATGATTGTATGTGTGTTGCATTTGTAGCTTTATAGAGACGCCAACAGATTTTAAAGGTGCTTGAAATACAATGAAAACTAATTTAAGGGAGGCATTTTTATGTAAACCAGAATCCTGGGGATGACTATGAAATCTGGCTTTGTCTACTGCCAACGTCACCATTTTCTAGGTGCTCTCTACCACCACTTACCAACTTCTATGTGGAAAGTCCACACAATAAAGTGCTAAAAAAAATGCAGAATATCAATAATTTCTCAGTGTGAGTTTTTAAGGTTGCACTAAACTACTACAGAAATAATTATGTGAGCTGGTCATACAGTATGTTGCGCAATTGCCTTTTTTTTTTTTTTTACCAAGGGCATTATTTCATAAAATGTTAAGCTATTTCTTAAATAAAGTTCACAATATACAGCAAAGAAAATAAATGTCAAACCTCATGGAGATGGATATTTTTGCATGGTAAAAATGGCAAACATTTAGCTGCACTTATCTGCAGAACTTTCTGCATTTATCTGGACTTGGGACTGGCCAAAATAAAACACATGACCCTATACCTGCTTTGGGTCAACACAAAATATTGTCTAAGTTAACATTTGTGATCATATAACTAATTTCTGTTCAAATGGCTTTGCTATAGGAAACATTTCTGAGCAATAATTATAAAGTTATGATAGATTTTTTTAAAAGTGCAATAGTACCTTTCTTTTCCATTAAAATTCAAATGTAATCAAAGTATAAAAATATTAACATTTCACATTAGACAAAACTGTAACACATTAAATACATTTATTTTCATTTCTTAGGAAAATGTTTTCCAGCAGCTTTCTGTTTTAGGCTGATTTTTGCTGCACTTCTCTACCCTGACCAATAGACTGTGCTCTTACTGTACGTCATTCACTTTGTCTGTATGTTTGTTTCTGTGGTTTGAACATGAAGATAAAGAAGAGGAGGTAACTTCTGGTGCGGTTTCCTTTTTGTCACTTACTCTCATGAAAAATGAGTTTACAGGATGACATGTAGACATTATTTCTCAGGTGACCACAGTTGACTCACAGCAGTCGCAGAGCCATGTGATAGACAAGACACTGATGACTTTGTCATAGAATAAAATCCTGTCTGTTTTCTATCAGCTGAGCTTATGAGCTTCATGCATATTTTAAAAAAAACTAATTTGAAGCAAATAAAGGTTTTTATTTTGATTTTTTTAATGTATTCACAGTTACATCCTCATGACCTGTATCAGCTTTAAATCCTTTGAATCTCTATCATCCCTTCAGCTAATTAAAATGAAAACTAAGTGAGCTACAGCATATTAACTAAAGTTCAAGTATCAGCTTTTTGATCCAGTGGGGTTTATTAAAACGTTGGGTCTCTTTGGTCCATCGTTAGATAGTTAATCCAGCCCTGAGGATCTGATGAAAGTAAGTATGACACGAAGAGGCAGGTATCAGTAAAGAAAGAGAGAGGCTCACCTGTCCTGAAACTGGTGGTTATAGGAAGTACAGAGATATGGAAAACCTCATGCAGTGTCTTGTCTCCTGCATTGACGGTCAACTCATAAACTCCTCCATCTACTTCTGTCACTTGCCGAAGCTCCAGGGATTCATTCTCTGACACAAGTTTGTTGTTCTAGGGCACAAACAGGTGATTTAGAGAATGAACACAGCCTTGTTAAAACAGTAAATATTCATATAAAAAAATAGATTTTTACAAACACTATATGATAAAGCACATAATATGTTTTCCCTGTATGACTTCAAATTAGCCTTGATGTATTCTGTTTTGAGCAATGATTTCCTTTGTTAGGATAATTATAAATGATGAGTTGTGAGTTAGTTACACCTTAAAGTTAGCTGCCTGTTGCGTGTCACAACTGATGATTTCCACAGTAGTTAATCTAATTAAAACAGTTGCTCTGTCTGGATATACAGTTATAATCTTCATTCTGTACATGGTAAAGATTTGGATATGGAATGAGAGCAGTGCCCTTCAAGTGTAATATTTTGATAAGGCTCATCTGCTAACATGTATGAGGTAAAATGTGATGATGTGGCAGACTGGAGATGTATAAAATGCCTTTTTAACTGTTAATCGGGGCCACTTCCTGAGAGGTGAGCCCAGAGGTGAGCAGCTGCCTTCTCTAAATTCTAAGCAACTTCTCTGATCTGAGTAAGATTACAATTTCTAACAGAATCAGTTGTCATGTCTCATGGTTATTTAAGACATATAAGTTATGAAGTGGTATTGAAAGAGGTTGTCCCGAGTGATCCCTTTTCAGGAAAAAGAACCTGAGAGATAGAGCCTCAAGGTGCATACACAGAGCCTATCCGTAACATATTTCAATTGTATAAAGGCTAGGATGGCGAAACAAAATTATCTTTATTCTTTTTCTTAGAGGGTATCATTGCCAATTCAGTTTGCAGCATTTATGATTTTCCTATTGGATATTGTTTCACAAGCTTTTTACCACTCCAAAATATTAATGTTACTGCCTTTTAGCCACTTATGTATTAAACTTGGGGTCTTTCTTAATTTGGACGACCGCAATACTCCTGCATTTTAATGCCAGTTTTTTTTCCACATGATTATATATACTTTATTACATAATCTGTACAATGAGGTGTACCAGTCCCTCCAGCAGCAAAAGTATCCCAAACCCTGATTCCTCCATCCCTGTTCCTTATTCATGTGTTGGTTCAGAATTTTTAGGAATTGCATTGGTTATTATAATCAAACACTTATATTTGTGTTTAATCAGAGGTCAACACATACTTCTAAATGTACAGTCTTTTCCCTGATTACATTTGCAACTGTACTGTGTTCTTTTAATTATCTATTTTTTTTCCATCTTTAAATTGATTCTTAGCTCATGTTGGTAAAGAATTTAACTCTGCGTGAATAATCAAACATAAGGTCTTTTGCTTATATTATGCCGTTAAAATTAATATTTCAGACTAGACACAAAGGCATTCCCATTGGATTTATATTTGCATAAAATTGTTTAAACAGATGAACATGGCACTTTTAAGTAGGTGGAATACCTACAGGCTATTTCTGACTCAGTTTTTTTCAACACTATCAGCACTTTATTATTATCATTATCATTATGCGGGAGCGGTGGCCTAGTGGTAAGAGCGCTGCACTTGGGTACCGAAGGCTCTGAGTTTAACTCCAGCAAAATACCCATATGTGTCCCTGAGCAAGATCCTTAACCCCGCACACTGGCCCTGGTGCAGCACACAGTGGCAATATCACTGGGGAATGGGTCAAACGCAGAGGGGAATTTCTCCAGTGTGAGATTAATAAAAGTTCAATAAAGTTATCTGGAGGTATTGATAAATTCTTCTTCACACACTTGTTTAGAGATGGTCAAGCATTTAGGATCACTGCCTGTTGCTTAAAACAATGTTGGTGATTTCTTTTAGAGTCCAAGTTAAGCCCTCTGGCTCCTTCTGATTACCACATATTGTAGCTCATACCTCCTGTCCCCAACATCTATTCCATCACATTTTTGGAACTCAACAGTAAGAACATCATCTGGGGTAAGAAAGGAGCTCTATTTGGATGGCACTCATGGTGACTGCTGAACCACTTCCATTCTGACTTAAGTGTCCTTGTCAATTAGAACTATTGGGACCCTGGGTTTTACCAGTCTTGATTAAAAACTAGGCCACATTTGTAGTAAAACCTCAAAATTGGACAGTGTCAGCTTTTGCATTTGTATAGTTAAGGACGTGCACAGATAGACAGTAGGTGGAGCTAGAGCTGCCCTTTTTGCCTCTGGACAAAAAAGTTCCCTCCTGAAATAGTTTTTTACTTTTTTAGTCTTTGGTCCAAAATATAATTTATTATTTAAACGCCCTATGAAACCCAGAGTCTAGATTTTTGTAAGTTTGCTCCACGAGACATGTAGCACCACCTGAATAGAGCCATGCCCTGGTAAAGGGCCAGCCAACCGTCCAGGTAACTAAACAAGTGTATTTACCTCCTTCACCATCCTGCAAGTTCATAGCATTACGTCTTAAATGGCCTCTACAAGGTGCCAAAATACAACTGTTTGAAATACAACTTTTTCTCAATTTCACAAAAAAAATCTATTTGATTTTTTTGTGACAACTACAGCACACAAGTTACCTTTTTTCTGTTAAACATTTCTTTAAAAGCAATTTGTAAGTCCTTTTCAGTTAAAGTGAGGCATGTAGATTAAGTTGCATTTTCAGTTTAAGTGTTTATTGACAGACATCCTTGACTGCATAAAAATGACCTGAAAATAACAGTATTTGTTTTCTAATCTGAACAGGGAAATAATATGATCTGTCAGTGTAATGAGAGTTTTTAACCTTAAAGGAAGACTATTACACATTATGTACTTGAAATAAGATAATAGAGTTAGGTTGTTTTCATATTTTAAATGTAAATCTTAGTTCATCTGCAACTTCTCATATATATACCCAATCAAATCCAGAGAAGAAAAAGGTATAAATATTCTGGAATCCTGGGCTTTGTATTGGACTTCTCTTTCTTAATATAACTTTTAATCACTTTTACAGTATGATCTGGTAAACTGTAAAGGGCCTTGAGATGACATGTGTTGTGAAAAGGCGCAATATAAATAAACTCAAATGAATTAAACCCTGGACAAGTTGGCAGTCTATCGCAGGGCAACATAGTGACACACAAGGACACACAACCATGCACACATACCTAATAAGAAATTAGACAACCCAATTAACCTAACATAGATGTTTTTGGGCTGTGGCAAGCTGAAGTACCCGGAGAGAACCCAGGCATGCTCAGGGAGAACCTGCAAACCCAATGCAGAAAGACCTCGGGCCGGGAATTGAACCAAGAACACCCTTGCTGCAAGGCAATAGTGCTACCCACTCCCCCACTGTGCAGCCCAGCACCGTGCAGCCCAGCAATAAGCCAATTGCGACCAAATAAATCCAGCCTGAAGCTTATAACTAATCTTATAAACTCAATCCATGTAATGGAGAAACACTTTTTCACTACGTCTCCAGAAGAAGAAAGACTGCTGAAGAAATGGGATCATCAAACTTTTAAGATAGCAGTTACAGGTAAAATTCAATTGTGTTCTTTTTTTCACAAATTAAAAATAAATCTTGTCCACTGTTTTTCAGCTTTGTTTATATATTAGATTTGAAATTATTATTTTTTTAAATTACACCAATGTGACATTGTTACCGATAGACTGGAAAAGATCATTATAGGTCAGCATCAGCCAGTGTTTGGCAGTGTCCATGCAACATATAAGGTGCTTGTTTTCCAACCTAATGACCTGCCCCCAAATATGTTTGTTTATGCCTTTGTGTGTAGTTCATTTAAAGCCTCTTACATTTTCCCTCAGCTTCAATTTTTTTTTTGCAACTGACTATAAAGGCTTAGGGTAAAGCTGATGTGGAAACATCATCTGGTTATTATTTGATTACATAAAAGAATGTTGTTTTGTTCTTGATCTTTCTTCTTTTTTTTTTTACAGTAAATATCAAGAAGTGGTTAAAGCATCAAGGTAATCTAACTCTCATTGAAATGGTGCAGGGTAAAAATAATATCATTTCTTTGCTCTATTCTTGGTAGCTGATTTGTTTCCTTTACCTTGGTCCACCTGTAGTGAGCATTTGAGTTGACTCTGCATTGAATTGTAGCATTGTTTCCAAAGTTGACCTCCAACACTCTGTTTACATTGCACAATAGCTTGATGTCATCTGGGGACATAGTTGAGGTAATTTTAAATCATTAACAATCAAAATCAATACATTTCTCTATTGCTTCACTCCTAGCCAACATATACAAAAACATGTAACCACTCTTACAGTACATTAGCATGGTGATAAATTACTGTCTGGCTACTGGGGAAATAAACTTGTATTGACAAAGTTAAATTGAAATATTGATATTGTTCATAGACTTAAAAAAGCATTCTGTCACTCTTTTTGTGTTATAAGAAGGTAAACAGACTTACCTTTCACTGTTAACTTTGTTTCATTGGTAAGAACACCAGAACGAAATGTCTGAACTTCACAGCTATAGCTGCCACTGTCCCATTTGTTCACCGGAGGGAGTTGGAGATCTAAACCAATTAACTGGTCTTTATCATCTCTCTTTGCTTGGCAGGTCACATTAGGCCAAAAATTATGCGGTCCATAGACTGGGTGGTATGCAATAAGCTTTGTTTTTCCATTTTTCATCCATCTAATGTCGACAATCTGAGGATCAGTGCCTCTCATCAAGCAAGGTATGGTAACGTTGTGGCCCACCTCAGCTTCCATTGTTTCATGAACAAACACCTCATAGTTATTGGACCCTGTTAGATAGATCAGATCATGTTGAAAGTATAACACCTGAAGAGAAAAAAATCTGTTACATTTTTAAGCTGATAAAACAGGTTCTTTTGGGCAACAGGAAGCAGACAAATAAAACACAGTCTGTGACATAGGCACCCAACAGACACTTTAACTCCATCGTGGAACATCTAACTACGGCTTGTATTTTAACTAAAATAGCGAACATCTTATAGTGCAGTGTTTTACCTTGGATAAAAGTTGCATGGAGCAGAAGGAAGGCAATCTTCAGTACACTTCCAATCATCTTTGAGCTAATAATTACAGTCAATCACTTTAAATCCTGGCAAAGATAGAAAGCATTCTCCTTTAGCTGAGCTGGAAGAGTGCGGCATGAAGACTATGAGACTGTGAACAGGAAGCCACACTAAAAAAACTGCATTGCTTGTGTAAAATGAAACTTTGTGGTTGAAACCTTTCATGCACAATAAAACTTTGCAGTTGCTCTAAATCTTTGCAATGCATATTCTTGTCAGAAGCAACCAAAGAGGACTCAAATGGAGGACTCAACTCAGGGAAATTAAGCCAAAAAATCATTTAATGCACTACTGCTTAATGAGTGGAGCAACTGGCAAAAATCTCTAATAGCAAAGGCTGGTCAAAAAAACAAACAAAAAACAAGTAGAGCAACTAGCTTAGCTACTAGGCAAGGTAGAACAAAGGCTGGGACACATGACACAAGGGACAAAGATGAACTGGAAAAGAAGGCTGCAGAGGAAGAGGTTGAAATAGGTGAGGCAATTGGCAACAAGACACAGGTGAGCAGTGTCAGGAAGGCTGATTAAAGGGGAATCCCAGGAAGTGAAGTAGTCTGAAAAGAGAACAGAAATTGGTGAACCAAAATAAAAAAGGAAGTTAAAAAAACTGTGCCAGACACAAAATGACAGAAGGGAAAGAAAGACATGGATCAGCAGAGCTGCATTTGACAACTCTAACTTCTTGCTTGTCAGCAACACTAAGTAAAAACATGCAAAGCATAGATTTGAAATGGTTTAAGACTGGCACCAAGGGAAATTACAAACCAAACAAGACAGAAGGATTAATTAATTTTGTTTATTTACTAAACTCCATCCTTCAAACATGCTCCTGTCCCTTGTGCTGAAGTGCAATCATTTCTTGGCTTGACTATCATCTTCCCTGTGAGCCTTTGTTATAATGGTACCTACCTTTTTTTCCCAGCATAATCATTACTTCGGCCACTAGAGTGTTCTATCAAATGAATCTAAATGCTTACAGAATCTTCCGAAACAGCCAATGTTGAGACACACCATGCTGCTTGAACAAATAATCTAGCTGATTATTTTAATGCAAGAAAAACAAATAAAACTGCCCCCTTACAGTTACCCCATGCATAGTATAAGCATACTGAACAAACTGAGCACACTCAACAAAGAATCAAACCCCCAAATGCAACTGCATAATGCAACTTTAACTCAAGATCATTTTTTCATAAAAGGTAAGGTTATTTTATCTAACTATTTTCTTTTTGTTAATACAGATTTTTCAGGAAAAAAGATTATGAAAAAAAAATTGAAAATAATCTCAGTCTCAGACAATCCATTGTGTTTATAGAAACTCACAAGAACACTATCTTAATAGTTATTACATGTCACATTTGGTCTACTAGAATGTGATAGCTCATAGGTGGCAAAAGCTAGTTGTTTTTTTTTTAGAGGTGGATAGTTAGCAGTTACTCTTGGGTAACCTTTTAAAGCCCCAGTGTGTAATTTTCACTGACATCTACCATACCTGTTATTCATCCTAATGTTTTAGTGGATTGCTTAGATCGATCTATCTATCTATCTATC
>NW_015150652.1:286863-287855 GCF_000732505.1 Cyprinodon variegatus
GCTTTAGCCAAGGTATGTTTAAAAGCAACCCAATGTTCTGAAAAATGTACCTAATTTAAATGCATATCCTGATGTTTTGTCTCTATGCACTAGAAACACACACACCATCCCAGGGGATAAACCTTGCTTGTAATGAACAGTACAAAAAATACGGACATTTATTAAATAATTGATTAAATAATAAACAAAAATATAACTAATAAATATATTCTTAGCACAAAAACTAATAAAATATGTTTGTTTGTTGTAGTTTTTTTTTTGTAATGATGAACTGTTAATCATTAGCATTAAATGTTGTGCTAATACAACAATGTCATTATTGCAGATAAATATCAAGATGAAACCAGCAGCAATCCCAAATCTCAACTCTCAGTGATCATAGGCACCGATAGAAGGTTCTGCCTGTAGACCTTACCTAAAATATATTTAACATTATGGAAACATCTTTAATATGTTGTTTTCCCCAAAGAGCACAACACAACCAGTTTGGTTTGACTTAAAAAAAATGCTGGTTAAAGAATCAGATCCCAAGATCAAACATGGGACCAGCATGAAAATGAGGTTCTAGGCTGTTGTGGTGCCGTGCTGTTCTTTCAGACACCAAAGAGCCTTTCTTTGGAAAAAAAAAAAGGCTGTGTGTCATTTTTTATAACTTAAATCATTCAAGGAAATGAGAACGTCAAACAAGAAGTGTGAATGGGCAAAACCAACCTACTCACGAAATCCTCAAATGTGGCACAATTCATATGGAAGTAACTGGAGACCAGAAGGTTAATTTGAGTGGCAGTTCTTGGTGTTGGACACAGTTGGTAGCACCAAAAATACCAAACACTTCAGAGTTGGAAACAAATGAGAAGAACAGTTTTAATAAAGAATGAGACAAGTTAAAAATGAACCAATTCAATAATGATACACTTCTTTCTTTCTATCTTTCTATCTTTCTATCTATCTATCTATCTATCTATCTATCTATCTATCTATCTATCTATCTA
>NW_015150652.1:290227-294205 GCF_000732505.1 Cyprinodon variegatus
CTGCACAGCCAGGTATCGGGTATCGGTATCGGGGCCAAAAAATGGCATTGGCGCAACACTACTAGAAACAGACAGACTTAAATGGATGTCAATAAAAACACCGTTCTTGTGTAAAGAAACATAACTGTTTAAACATTATTGTGGTATCATATGTGGTAAGTCTTAATTACAATATAAAAGTCGTATGCATATACATCAATTGATATTGACATCCCAGTACTTTGTACTATTCTGATGTGCAATTAATCAAACCTCTAAACAGTGCTGTTCTAACCTCAAAGATCTGCAGTCCATTACCAAGACTTATCATCTAAATACCAGCGAAAACATGTAAAATGCTTGTTAGAAGTTGTTACTGGTCATACAGTTATTATACTACTGTAATCATTTTATTTTTTTTTAAAATAAAGATTAAGAACAGTTTCAACAAAATTTTTCATATAACCTAATTGTGCTGGACAAATAAGTATTACCGAGGAATTAAATTGTCTTTATTCACATATTTGAATTACTCACCTTTATTTGTTACAGTCACCCCAGACCATGCATTGAAATGATTAATCATTATGAAGTCTTGTTATACATCTGACGTTTATTACTTACTGTTTATTAGGAACAAGAAGAGTATCTGAACGATTTCTATCAGTATTCTGCTAGGGTTTAGTCAGAGACTTTGCTGCTCCGCTCTATTAGATAAGGGCAGTGTCACTTCCACTGGGATATATGAAATTCTCAAGGATTTCTGACAGGTGTTAGTATCACTCTGACTGCTTCATTCAGCTGTCCATGAGAAATCGTGATAAACAAATATGAAGCCCTGTACCACTTACTTTAGTATCTTTTATCTCACCCTCAACCCCCATAACAAGTAAGATATGTGAAGATTGTTTTTACAACTTTCTGACTAATAACAGGGTAAATACTGCTTTTATTTTGCCTTCATCCCTTGCTCTCTCCTTAGGTGCTTTTATATGCTGTGAAAGTAAGAGCTAACAAGGTGTTATACTCAGCTCATCTTCTACACATTTACAGATAATAGCTTTGCGTGGAATTCATGCATGCGCTAGAAGTCTCAAGGGCCCCTAGATACCTCTGTGAGCTGCAGCAAATTAGTCTTTCAGAAGAATTTTGCATGCGAGAACTGACTGCTAACTCTGAGTAAAGGTATCTAGGTGTGCATGAGAGAATGTGGTGCATATTAGCACATATTCTGACCTCAAGGGGCATTACGTGTTCACACATTGTCCATGGCTCATTCAGACAGATTTTGTAACACACCAAATGCACTCACATTTTTGAGCAAGGGAGACTTTTAAAGGGGATGAATGATTAAATCTAAGCATGTTGGACAGATTGTATGACAACAAACTAGTTTAAGCCTCAAGAGACTTTTTCATGATGCTGCGTTTACATTTAACCTAATTTAAAATTCAAATCAGGATCTTAAGCTTAAATCATACAGCACTCAATACAAGCCATCAGTCCTTTGTCTTCTACTTGCCTAACAAAAGTAAGACATTCCTCTCCAAAGCTTTTTCTGGTAAATAATTTTTCACTACAAACACTGAAGGAATACATTCATTGGGTTCTTGGCATGCTTTTTGGTCTCTACTTAGTAGTGCACGGTCACAACACCCTCACCAAGATGAGCTCAAAGAGGCATCTTAATTTGGATATCTGAATCACCCAAGCTAACTATTTTATAAGGAGTGTTATTAGCTCCCAGTTCCTTAACATGCAAGACGTCTTCACACTGTATCAAATTCTCAATCCTGCCACTCTATAAGGAAAGACGATTTCAGTATTGTATTGTTGTTAATGAGCATTCTTTCAGTTACCATAACCATAGGCAGGGGTCTGAATCTAGACAGAGCAGTGAATCATGACAGGCACAAGCAATGCCCAAGTATCTCTAGAAGAGGCTCTAATCCATCAATCAACCTATTGTCTCTTCTCACTATTACTTGCGGACAGGACAACAAATACTTGAACTGCTCCAATTTCATAGCAAAGCTCCTGCCAAAAATGATGGAACCACTGCTGACTGAGGATGTTTCCTGTTTCACATTGCATCTTCAAATGAATACAGAATAATACAATGTCTAAAAATATATCTGGAAGTATCGAACAACCAAACCCCATGACTTTGCTCTACAGTTGTTCTGTTGGTTTAACTAATGAAAACACTCTATTTAACAAATTGTTGAATATGAACACGGATGAGAGTGGTGTGAACTGCTATGGGTAACAGCATCAGAGGAAATGGCTTAAAGAACCTCAACAACCTGATAAAAAGGCAACCTCTTCAGATTCCAACACCAACAAAGTGGCTTCATTCAAAGACTTCTCTAGATCTGTAAGTTGTTATCCGTATCCATTTTGCCAAAGGGTCAACTTCATGAAACATCCTGAGATACCCGGTGGAGCTTGCTTTAAAACCATTGTGTGTCATCAACTCTTTCCCTTAGATACAGATGGGGTCATGTGGGGAAAGGGTTCTTCTTCAAACTTTGACCTAAAGCGAAGCAAAGCCTACAGCCTCCTTCTAACAATCGGGCAGCACAAAAAAATGTGTCCGTACCTCTCTCGGAGTTTTACACTACCCCAGTTCGAGCCTACTCCCACAGGCTGTCACTCTGGGTCTCTGAGCAAGACCCTTAACGACACACTACTCGCCGGTCTCTGCACAATGGCAGCCCACTGCCCCCAAGGGGATGGGTTAATTGCAGAGGTAAATTTCTCCAATGTGAGATCAATAAAGTTCAATTATTGTTATTATAGATTTTATATTTTGCATTGGCCTGAACACATTTAGATTGCTACTGTACTACTTTAAGATCTAATTTTATGATAAATCATGGTTCTCAAACATAAAATACAGCATGATACAGTATGATATCACTGCTTATGCAGTTAAGAATGTTATTCAGTCTTTTCCTCTGATGTGTTTTTTTTTTTTTGCTTATTATTTTAGTGTTTTCTAGCTTTTGATAATTTTAAATTAAAATATGTTTGACCTTCAATTTAACTGTTTGTGATTAATAAATTCTTATTATTTGAATAATTCAAATTTTAATAATTTAATTAAAGCTGTTTCTTTGAAGTTAACTATTTTACCATATGAGCTGACTTAACTGCTTGAGGGTGATAATAACTTTTTTATTTGTTTTCCTAACAGAGAGCCACAGGTGCTCACAGAAAATCATATCACAGTCCAAAGGTTATTTGATCAAATAATATAAATGTATACAATTTCGAAACACAAAAGTCTTATGTAACAGCTGACAGTACTACTTTGCATGATGGAGAAACTCTGCTGTAACTTTCACCTTATATTTTCATGAAAAAAATGTTCTATTATGTTTTATTTTTTGTTAATGTAGCTCTAATGAAAAAATACACCAGAAAGGAAGGGAATCTGTGATTTTCCCTCTTTCTTTTTTTATAATTGACTGAGTTCCTTTCAAGATTATCCTCTGGCAGATGTTTCTGCCAGGAGATATATGCAACCTTGATGATCCTCAGGTAGAATAATTTATTTTCTACATTTCAATTGTGGCATTATTGAGATTATATATTCACTTTTTAAGAAGGCTAAGCTGTATGTTATTTATCAGAATGCTACTGACCTAAAGTCACAAATGTTTTCCTATAGACTGTTTTGAAAACATTTTCATACATAAGTTGTAGACTGTAAAATCTCAACATTGGAATTCATTGCTTAACATTGTCTGGGGTTCTGCCTCAGCCTTTCTCGTTAAACTGCTGCAAAGATACAGGAATATTTACATAATTATTCATCACTCAAATTCATATAAAGGTTAAGAATACCTCCACTATTGAGAAAAAGATAATAACAGCAAAAATATCTCTCAATCATTAAGCCTTGTTCTATTTATTGCTACATAAAGATGCAAAATAATAGTGGTTAAAATCAACAAACTGGCTTTTAATAGTTCTGTTTTTGTGGTTCTGAGT